>NC_054567.1:572940-669158 GCF_017654505.1 Polyodon spathula | reverse complement strand
ACAGATAGATAGAGATAGATTGTCTAATCAGATTTTAAAAGAATGTAGTTTTAAAAAAATGACTTTGTTTGTAAAGAAAACTCTTGATAATATTCTATCCAATTCACTGGATTATAAGTCAGTATGTAACCCCTATAAAATAATACATAATTTTATTATTATTCTATTGTGTTTGTTACCAACAAAAGACTAGAGTTGTTTTATTACTGTTAACAAGTTTTATTAAATCAAAATAAGACTTTATTAATATTTAGTCAGCAGACTTATTTTAATTTGGCACTGTACCTTTAAGAACCCTTAATACAACGTGCTCTCCTGTGAATAAAGAAAACTAAGATGGACTCCGCCAGGCTGCGATGTGTGTCTGTGATTTTAGGATCAAATCCTTAATAAAAGACCCGAAGTAGCTGAGAGGGCTAGGAATGTTTTAGTTCTCAATATTTTATTTTAGGTTGAAGAACTACGCTGAACTGCGATCAAGACATCACACTAGACACATCGCTTTAAGGATCAGATGAGAGCAAATTCAAGGACTTGTTTTTATATTTTTTTCTTTTGTATTATTTTCATGTGTTGTTGCCTATGTGATTGTGCATTGAAAATATGTACAGCTGCATTTCGTTATTTAAACTGCAGCAGTAAAGAAAAGAGGAATCCGAACTGATTTCATTGTGGGCTGACTCGTTATTTTAGTTGTAGTTAAGAGAACGCCAGCACTATATATATATATATATATATATATATATATATATATATATATATATTATATATATATATAATATATCCTTAGGAATCCCTATCCAGTAGAATTAACTGCAAGAGTGAAACCTCTCCTCAGTTTCTCCATGGTCTCTCTCCTCTGTCTCTCCTCAATTTGTTTCTCCTCCACCTCTTTTCAGTTTCTCCATGGTCTCTCTCCTCTGTCTCTCCTCAATCTGTTTCTCCTCCACCTCTCCTCAGTTTCTCCATGGTCTCTCTCCTCTGTCTCTCGTCAATCTGTTTCTCCTCCACCTCTCCTCAGTTTCTCCATGGTCTCTCTCCTCTGTCTCTCCTCAATCTGTTTCTCCTCCGCCTCTTCTCAGTTTCTCCATGGTCTCTCTCCCCTGTCTCTCCTCAATCTGTTTCTCCTCCACCTCTTCTCAGTTTCTCCATGGTCTCTCTCCTCTGTCTCTCCTCAATCTGTTTCTCCTCCACCTCTTCTCAGTTTCTCCATGGTCTCTCTCCTCTGTCTCTCCTCAATCTGTTTCTCCTCCACCTCTTCTCAGTTTCTCCATGGTCTCTCTCCTCTGTCTCTCCTCAATCTGTTTCTCCTCCACCTCTTCTCAGTTTCTCCATGGTCTCTCTCCTCTGTCTCTCCTCAATCTGTTTCTCCTCCACCTCTTCTCAGTTTCTCCATGGTCTCTCTCCTCTGTCTCTCCTCAATCTGTTTCTCCTCCACCTCTCCTCAGTTTCTCCATGGTCTCTCTCCTGTCTCTCCTCAATCTGTTTCTTTTGCCTCTTGTTTCCACCCCCACTGTTGAGAGAATCACGCACATAAATGATCACCATTACAGACATTAATAATCACCATTAAATACATTAATAATCACCATTAAATACATTAATAATCACCACTAAAGACATTTTGTTCATTAAAAAACTCCCCTGACAAGGTAAAGCCCCCCCCCCCCCCCCAGTTCCTGGGAGTCTGACTGAACTGGTCCTGCTGGTAAAGCTGCACTTGAGTCTCACTATCGGGAGCATTTACTGTTAAACTGGATCAAGCTCTTTACTGAGTCTAACTCTCATTGGCTAGCCAAACAAACACATGCTAATAACAGAAACTCTATAGTGTTAAGGTACAGCTAAAATCAATCACTTAAATTGAATAGACAGCCAGCAGACCTGGGGGTGGATTCCATCTTTTCAATTCTGGATTTTCATTTTTTAATTCAAGAAATACTGTATACAATGTTATAAAAAAGCAGTATACTGCAAGCATATGTGGGTCAAAACAGTATAGCATAATTGTACTAGCAGTATATTAATACTAAAATATTCTGACCCAAGTGAACTTGCAGTATACTATGGTGAAAAGAAATCCTGCTTAACTGTAAATATCCCCATAGTTTCTGTTCTGTTTGAACACCGGTCTTTTCTACAGCACATTAAAATGAGAAAAGTAGGCTATGTAAAAAATGTATTGATTTTAAGTTTAATACTGCAAAGATATTGCTGCCCCCCGAACCCTGGTTAGTTAATGACTACCACAAGCGTAATTTACCTTGGTGACGGGGGGGGGGGGGTCATGTCCCACCCAATATTTAAAGGAGGTCAATCCGCCCCCCCCCAGTAATGTATGTGACGGTTACTTTAAATTATAAAGTAGACAGAGGAGAAAAGAATGTTGATGCTCAGCCTATCAGAACGAAGAAAGTATGGGGAGGCAGGGCTGAGCACGAGCGTGAAAAGAGAACGCGTCTGAGGTGATCGTGGGAGAGAAGAAACAAAAGTCAGTGTAAAGAAATAGGTGTGATTTCTAACACAGCCAACACGGTTAGAAATTCTAATTTATTTTTTATATTCCCCTGTACATACCCTTGTTAAACCCCCCTTGTTTTAGAGTAGATACCAGACAGTATTATTTAATTTTTTTTTGTTGTCACGTCGTCTGGAAGAAAAATAAAAAAGTCCAGTCAGCAAGTGTTTATTGTCTGCCCTGTATATAGTCTATATATACTCTAACCTGCTACGTGTTTCTTTTATTATAAGGGTTGCCTGTCCACCACGTTATTTTGTATACATTTTAATTAGTATTAGAGAGAGAGAAAGATTATTTTATATGCCTTATTTACCAGAATATAGTCAGGCTGTGCTATTGTCCCTAGACTTCTTAATGTTTAATATTTCACCTGGTAGCTTTATTTATTTATTTTTGTGACACAATCGATATAATTATTATAATAATATTTGTATTTGAGTTTATTTACCCCCCCCCCCCCAACATCGAGTAAACTTTGTTTATTTCTGAAAACAGTGGAGTCACCGTGCATGGTAACTACAGACCAGTAAGCCTGACTTCTATTATATGCAAACTTATGGAAACTATAATAAGAGCCAAAATGGAAAATTACCTATATGGTAACAGGGTACTGGGAGACAGTCAACATGGTTTTAGGAAAGGGAGATCGTGCCTAACTAACTTGCTTGATTTTTTTGAGGATGCAACATCGATAATGGATAATTGCAAAGCATATGACATGGTTTATTTAGATTTCCAGAAAGCTTTTGACAAAGTCCCGCACAAAAGATTAATTCTCAAACTGAACGCAGTTGGGATTCAAGGAAACACATGTACATGGATTAGGGAGTGGTTAACATGTAGAAAACAGAAAGTACTGATTAGAGGAAAAACCTCAGAATGGAGTGTGGTAACCAGCGGTGTACCACAGGGATCAGTATTAGGTCCTCTGCTATTCCTAATCTACATTAATGATTTAGATTCTGGTATAGTAAGCAAACTTGTTAAATTTGCAGACGACACAAAAGTAGGAGGAGTGGCAAACACTGTTGCAGCAGCAAAGGTCATTCAAAATGATCTAGACAAGATTCAGAACTGGGCAGATACATGGCAAATGACATTTAATAGAGAAAAGTGTAAGGTACTGCACGCAGGAAATAAAAATGTACATTATAAATATCATATGGGAGATATTGAAATTGGAGAAGGAATCTATGAAAAAGACCTAGGAGTTTTTGTTGACTCAGAAATGTCTTCATCTAGGCAATGTGGGGAAGCTATAAAAAAGGCTAACAAGATACTCGGATACATTGTGAAAAGTGTTGAATTTAAATCAAGGGAAGTAATGTTAAAACTGTACAATGCACTTGTAAGACCTCATCTTGAATATTGTGTGCAGTTCTGGTCACCTCGCTATAAAAAAGATATTGCTGCTCTAGAAAGAGTGCAAAGAAGAGCGACCAGAATTATTCCGGGCTTAAAAGGCATGTCATATGCAGACAGGCTAAAAGAATTGAACCTGTTCAGTCTTGAACAAAGAAGACTACGTGGCGACCTAATTCAAGCATTCAAAATTCTAAAAGGTATTGACAGTGTCGACGCAAGGGACTTTTTCAGCCTGAAAAAAGAAACAAGGACCAGGGGTCACAAATGGAGTTTAGAAAAAGGGGCATTCAGAACAGAAAATAGGAGACACTTTTTTACACAGAGAATTGTGAGGGTCTGGAATCAACTCCCCAGTAATGTTGTTGAAGCTGACACCCTGGGATCCTTCAAGAAGCTGCTTGATGAGATTTTGGGATCAATAAGCTACTAACAACCAAACGAGCAAGATGGGCCGAATGGCCTCCTCTCGTTTGTAAACTTTCTTATGTTATCAGGTCGTTAACTTTCCCTAATCCGCAGCATTATAGTTAGCCAGCTAGCTAACGTTAACAGACGTAACGTTACCTTTGTTCGCTAAATGTATGAGTTGACATGAAACTATGCTACAATCCGCTGGCTAGATACCGTTCGATAACGTTATCAAGTTCAAATTCTGTGGTTTTAAATAGAATACTGTAACGTTAACGTTAGCTAACGGCATGCCTCTTTCAACCTGTTTAGCTAGAAGGCATGAATGTTAGCTAGCTAACGTTAACGCAAATGGTAAGTTAATGTTAGCTGTCTGTCTAATATATGTTTTTAGCGAGCTAGCTCTGTTCTCATAATCATAATTTCCCTGGGCTTTGTTATAGCGACTGCAATACAATGTCCACGTCTGCCAAGAGGAAAAAGTCGGACATAAGCAATTTCTTTCATGGAGTGCTGAGAAAAGTAGGTGCAGTGAGGCGAAATTATCTAGGACTCTCATAGAAGGCAATTACCTAGCTAGGAAGCTAATGAAATGCTTGTTGTCTTAAGTTTTATATGGTGTAACTGCAGAGCCAATAATCTGTACATTTTAACATTAGTTTGGTCACTTTCTTAATCTATGATCATGTTAACTGTAGGATGAGGTGCAGCAGGAGAGGAACGCTAGAAACAGAGAGAGATGAAGAGCAGGCAGTAGTCCAGTTTCTCAGGTGTGGTTTTATGCATGTCACACACGCTTGAGTATCGCAGAGCATTTTTCTGTGAACTTGTTTATTTATAAACATGCAGCCATGACTCACAGATGAATTGACTTTAGTATAGTACCTGAATTAAAATTCAAAATGTAGTACCTGAATTAAAATTTGACATCATACTGTATTTTAGGAAGTGCAGATGCTGGATATTAATGATAGCTTATAAAAGAGAGTGAAAGAGAGAGCAGCAGTGAGACTAGAGAGACTGAGCATCAGCAGAAGTTGACAGAGGAAGGGGGTGGTCTTGAAATAAGCCCAAGTCAGCCAAACTTAAAAGTGATAGTTTCCCAAAGGTTATCGAGAAAGACTCATTTTCAAGATAGATGGTTTAAAGATTACACCTGACTCCATTACAGCCCATCGTTAAAAGGAGTGCTCTGCTTCTATTGTTCCAAATATTTCCATGCCACAAAATCCCCTTTCGCCAGCAAAGCAGAGCCTGTTTTTGTTCTGTCTGGGTTTTACAACTGGAAAAAAGCCATTGAGAGATTTGGAAAACACAGTGAAAGTCCGTGTCACAAAGTTGCAGTGACCACACACATCCAGGAAGCAAAACCTTTTAACACCCAGCTCTTTGGTGCATTTTGAAAACAACGAGAAGCAGCCAGATCTTGCCTTCTGAAGATAGTCAGCTCAGTGCAGTTTTTGGCTCGACATGTTTGGCTTTCAGACTCAGAGCAGAGGATGATCAAAAGCTGTCAGCATGGCTAAAGCGTACTCATAATTACACTAGCCCCAAGATTCAAAACGAAATCTTCAATATAAGAGCAACTCCATTGTGAGAAACATTGCAACGCAAATCATTTCTCTGCCATTGCTACAGTACTCAGTGATTATAGATGGGACACAGGATATGTCCACTGTCGAACAAGAATCCATCTGCTTGCGCTTTGTGGATGACAACCTGCAACCATGCAAAGAGTTTGTGGGTCTTTATGAAGTATCATCAACAACGGGGGAAAGAATTGCCAAAGTTGCACCTGACGTGTTGCTACGTCTCAATCTGCCTCTCTCAGGACTGCGTGGGCAAACCTATGATGGCGCTACAAATATGTTGGGGCACTGCTCAGGAGCACAGGCTTTTCTAAGGAAAGAGCAACCACTAGCAATGTATGTCCATTGTGGTCCTCACTGTGTTAGTTTGATTACTCAGGTGCGTGGACTTTTTAGTCAAATTGAGGCCCTTGTGAGGCTATTGCTGGTCATCCGCTGAGAGGAGCTTCAGTGCCCTGAGAAGGCTGAAGACCTGGCTTTGCACCTCAATGACCCAAATTCGGCTGAACAGTGTGGCTGTATGCCACGTGCACCAAGAGAAACTGGATGAGTTGCATAGAAATGCAATCGACCAGAGATTCATCGATGCCAACGATCCTCGCAAGAATGTTTTTGGATCAATTCCATGAATTATTTAACTCACTTCACCTCAGACAGCCAAAAGTAGTGTAGTTATTGCTTTTATGAGAGCCATCCTCCATGTTACATAATGCTGTTTTATGTAAATATGTTGGTAAACAGAATAAAATGTAGCTCAGCAGTATTGAGGTAAAACAGTACAAGGGGAGGAGCTGATTTTAGGGAATAGTGGGACAGCTCATTTGGGAGGAGAATGTAGAGAGACTGGAAAGAGAGATTGGAATTATAGATCACAGTCATAACATTATTGAGGTTTATTATTTTTTGGCACTCCTTCCAACCCTCCAGGTTAGTCTGTTCATTGAGTAAATAAAATGCCCGGAGATCACGTGACCTGTTTAACGGGATGGTACTAAACAGTTAGAGCTCCTACTCCCCACTGCCTTTATTTAGCATATCTTTTATTTCCCCTGGTTATTTTTATTTTATTTCACATTTATAACTCACCCATAATGTCGAGTGCTCATAGGAAGCTGGTTCCCTCGCCGTCCACGTCTCCATCAGGGAATAAATTCGGGGAGTTTGATTCGCCTGAATTAGCAAAGATGGCCAAGCTGCTCTCTCAGTTAATGGAGCAACAGGCCTTGCTTTCAAAACTGAGATCTCTGCTCTCAGAGCCGACTTGACAACCCAGATATCGACTGTTCAGAAGCTGATCTCGAAACTGGAGCTGGTTGCGGGCGAGCAACGAGAACAAAAGAAAATCCTTAATGCTCACAATTGGAAACTGGAGTTTCTGGAACGCAAGGTGATCTCTTTGGATGACAGATCGCGGAGCTCTTAAAATAAACAAATCCCCTGGGCCGGATGAGATCCTCCCAGTAGTACTCAAAGAAATGAAAGAAGTAATTTACAAACCGCTAACCAAGATCATGCAGCAGTCTCTTGACACAGGGGTGGTACCGACAGACTGGAAAATTGCAAACATAATACCGATCCACAAAAAGGGAAACAAAACTGAACCAGGTAACTACAGACCAGTAAGCCTGACTTCTATTATATGCAAACTTATGGAAACTATAATAAGATCCAAAATGGAAAATTACCTATATGGTAACAGGGTACTGGGAGACAGTCAACATGGTTTTAGGAAAGGGAGATCGTGCCTAACTAACTTGCTTGATTTTTTTGAGGATGCAACATCGATAATGGATAATTGCAAAACATATGACATGGTTTATTTAGATTTCCAGAAAGCTTTTGACAAAGTCCCACACAAAAGATTAATTCTCAAACTGAACGCAGTTGGGATTCAAGGAAACACATGTACATGGATTAGGGAGTGGTTAACATGTAGAAAACAGAAAGTACTGATTAGAGGAAAAACCTCAGAATGGAGTGTGGTAACCAGCGGTGTACCACAGGGATCAGTATTAGGTCCTCTGCTATTCCTAATCTACATTAATGATTTAGATTCTGGTATAGTAAGCAAACTTGTTAAATTTGCAGACGACACAAAAGCAGGAAGAGTGGCAAACACTGTTGCAGCAGCAAAGGTCATTCAAAATGATCTAGACAAGATTCAGAACTGGGCAGACACATGGCAAATGACATTTAATAGAGAAAAGTGTAAGGTACTGCACGCAGGAAATAAAAATGTACATTATAAATATCATATGGGAGATATTGAAATTGGAGAAGGAATCTATGAAAAAGACCTAGGAGTTTTTGTTGACTCAGAAATGTCTTCATCTAGGCAATGTGGGGAAGCTATAAAAAAGGCTAACAAGATGCTCGGATACATTGTGAAAAGTGTTGAATTTAAATCAAGGGAAGTAATGTTAAAACTGTACAATGCACTTGTAAGACCTCATCTTGAATATTGTGTGCAGTTCTGGTCACCTCGCTATAAAAAAGATATTGCTGCTCTAGAAAGAGTGCAAAGAAGAGCGACCAGAATTATTCCGGGCTTAAAAGGCATGTCATATGCAGACAGGCTAAAAGAATTGAATCTGTTCAGTCTTGAACAAAGAAGACTACGTGGCGACCTAATTCAAGCATTCAAAATTCTAAAAGGTATTGACAGTGTCGACCCAAGGGACTTTTTCAGCCTGAAAAAAGAAACAAGGACCAGGGGTCACAAATGGAGTTTAGAAAAAGGGGCATTCAGAACAGAAAATAGGAGACACTTTTTTACACAGAGAATTGTGAGGGTCTGGAATCAACTCCCCAGTAATGTTGTTGAAGCTGACACCCTGGGATCCTTCAAGAAGCTGCTTGATGAGATTTTGGGATCAATAAGCTACTAACAACCAAACGAGCAAGATGGGCCGAATGGCCTCCTCTCGTTTGTAAACTTTCTTATGTTCTTATGTTCTTAATATCCGTATTGTAAACGTGGGGGTTGAGAAAGACGTCCCCATAGGATTTGTGAAACGTTCAATCCCTGTCTGGTTTCCTGGTTTGGCACAGCGTGAGTTTGAAGTGGAGGGTGCACATCGCATTTACGGCGGCAACAGGCCTCGGGTATTTATTTTTAAACTGCTGCGTTATACAGACCACCAAGTCATCCTGCAGGAGAATAGGAAATCCGGTCCTGTTCGCTCTGCCTCGGGCTCCACTTTAAGTTTTTTTCCGGATTTTAGCCCTATGACAGCGAACATGAGAAATGCCTTCTCTGGGGTGAGGGAATCTCTGAGAGCGGCTGGTGTCCTGAGCTTCCTGCTGTTCTCAAAGTCCTTCATAACAGGAGTCAGCACTTACTGCAATCGCCACAAGAACATGAAGCTTTCCTGCATGACAAGATCACCTCTCCTCATCAGATAGATCAGTGAGACTCTCTTTTGGGAATAATCTTTCTTTCCAATTACTACTGGATACATATTTTTTTTCTCTATGCCTGTATCACTGGGTAAGTTACTGATTCGGTGTTTCATAACTTTGCTCAAAAGGACCCTGGACTCGCTTTTTCTAATCAACTGTGAACTAAGTATAGGCTCATATTTTGTTACAAACAGCCTGTGTAGAGACTACACGTTTATTTTTCATAGTCAAATAAGTTGTTTATAAGCTATTTTTTCACGATGTTTGCAGCCATTTTCAGATAAGTATATATGTTTGTTGGTGCAATTTGCGATGTCCGTTGACTTGACTATGCTTTATTTATGGGTGCCCAGGGGTTTTAAACTTCTTTTTATTTATTTATTTTTTCTCTAACTCTACGTATATAAACTGAGATGCGCTCAGTCCGACCAAGAGTACACTGTATCTCCCAGATATAAACATTCATGACATAAAAAAAAAATAAAATATAAAGATTGAAAATAAATAATAACTTAATAATAATAAAAATTTATACATATTATTACTGCTTGTGTTTTAGAGGTGATTCTTTGCTGTTTGTATTATAGGTAGATGGGCAGTGGCATTTTGACTGCGCTCCTGTATTCAATATGGGAAGGGAACTGGGTTGCAAAGGATCCCCAACTGGGGATCCTTCTCTTCCCAATGGGTTATCTTTTGGGGGGGGTGGTTCTGTTGTTACTCTGAGTGTTTGGGGTTGGGGGGGTTGGGTTGGTGCCCTCTGGAGGAGTTGGGTTATGGTCTGCACTATTGTCTTTGACACTCTGTCTTTCTGCTCTCTGCTAGCTCCTGGTATAAACACTTTATTCACGCAAACCACTATCTGCTTGATCCTGGCATTGGTTTTGATTTTTGATACTTATGACTAATATCTCTATTCTATCATGGAATGTAAATGGCCTAAATACTCCCTCAAAACGCACTAGCTGTTTGGACTTGCTCCGTAGAAAAAAGATAGATGTCGCAATGATACAGGAGTCTCATTTAATACAACATGATGTTTCTAGGTTGGCCAATAAATACTACTATGTGGCATCTTTTCCTGCTGCAGAAAACCAAACTAAAGGTGCTTTAATTACCTTACGAAGAAATCTTCAGATTCTTTATATTGGGATCAGGATGTGACGATCTAGGAAGACTGACATTTCAAAAAACTATTATTTAAGGTACAGAATGTGCCTTTGTATCGGTGTATGCTCCTACTGAGTTCGATCCAGACTTTTTTAACTCACTGAATCTCTGCTAGAGCTGGCTGAATTTGAGGTAATTCTCGGTGCAGATATGAATGCTACCATGAATTATATGCTTGATAGATCAAAGTCACAAGAGACGAATACCCACTCTTTGACATCCACAGCTCTAAGAAAATGTGTGTCGGATTTGGCCCTGGTAGATATATGACGCGTGTTCAACCCTTCGGCTAGGGAATTTACTTTTTTTTCAGGTAAGCATAAATCATACTCCAGAAGTGACTTCATTTCTGCTTCCCAGGCTCTTTTTCCCTCAATACGCACTGCTGAGCTAATGCCTATGTCAATTTCAATTCCGCGCTGCTACAAAATGAATTGTTCTGAGCGCAATTTCAATCTAAAATGGAGGAGTTCATTAATTTAAATCGGGCTCAGTTGATGACCCCCACATTTTATGGGATGCGGTTAAGGGCTTTAAGAATAATTTCACCATATTTGCTTCTCAATTGCATAAGTCTCGTGTGGCAGGCTGGCAAATGGATAGAGACCCAGAGACAATCTGTAGTTAAAAAAAAATATTATTTTATTATAAATACACAAAAATAAAAGGGCACAAGGGCCAAAACAAAGCGATTTAAACACAAAAAGAAAGACAAAAAGCAAAACTAACAAAAATAACAATTTCCAGGCTGGGCAATGCCTTCACTGGATTTATCAAAATTCAAAAATCACACACCAAAAACCATCAACCTGCTTCCTCAGCTCCCTCCTCCTAAATGAGAAGCAGAGGCCTCCTTTTATGTCAGGTGGCTGGGCGCTGATTGATCGTTAATTAACCTAATCATCTAATCAACCCCAGCCACCTGAACATAATAAACCCAGGCAGGTAGGGGAAATTAACCTCATCCCTGCCAATTTAAAAAGGGCAAAGCTTTGCTCTGCCACATCTCGTCTCAGCAAAATTACTGAATTAGAATCCAAATTAGCTTTTTTAGAACATGCCCAACAACTAACCTTTTCTGATTCTATTGCCTTGGAAGTTAATCTGCTTAGAAAAGACCTAAATGTACTACTTAGACATCGTGCCGAATTTCTCATACATAAGTCTAGACAAAACTATTACTTCAATGGCAGTCGACCTAGCCACCTGCTGGCTTTGAAACTCCGCAACAATGAACGTTTTAGAGATATCCCTGCTGTCAAATCTTCACAGGGGGCATTATTGACAGATCCTATGCAGATAAACTCTTCATTTCGTTTATTCTACTCCAAATTATACAGTTCTGACATTAGACATGATCGACAGCACTATATGAATTTCCTTCAAACCCTTCACTGTCTCGTCTCTCACCTACAGAATCAGCCGTGCTTGGTGCTCCTATATCCTTAGCTGAGCTGCGGGAGGCACTACAAGACATGAAGAAGGGCAAATCCCCTGGCGCTGATGGTCCCCCTCCTGAACTTTATTTGACTTTTTGGCCCCAGCTAGGCCCCTTGTTGCTCGAAATGATACACTCTGCTATTGACAAGGGTTCATTTCGGAGAGATATTAATAGCGCAGTTATATCTCTTTTGCTGAAAAAGGACAAAGATCCCACTTCCTGTGCGAACTATCGACCTCTATCACTGATTGGCTGGGACATCAGGCTGTATGCTAAACTGCTGTCACGTCGTCTTGAGGCCTGTATGACCAAACTAGTACATCACGATCAGACAGGCTTTATTAAAACATCCGCCGTCTCCTGCATATTATACACGCTGCTGCTGACATTGCTTCCCCATGTGCAGTTCTCTCATTAGACTTTGAGAAGGCATTTGATAGACTCGAATGGGATTATTTGTGGTCAGTTCTGGACTATATGGGTTTGGGTTCCGGGTTTATTGATATGGTTAAGCTTTTATATGCCAATCCCTCCGCAATGGTCTTGATGGGCCAATCGTGTTCTCCCCAATTTGCTATCTCTAGGGGCACTCGTCAGGGTTGTCCACTCTCGTCGTTGTTGTTTGCCCTATCTCTTGAACCTCTAGCTCAGGCAGTCCGTCAATTGACTGATTCTACCCCTATTTCTGTCAATAATACCCAACATCACATATCACTGTATGCAGATGATATATTATTATACGAAGACAATGTTTCCCAGTCCCTACCTCATCTGCTGACTATTTTCGATGATTTCAGTGAAATGTCGGGATACAAAGTTAACTGGTCTAAATCTGCATCGCTACCCTTAAATTCTGCAATGACAAGAACCAACATACCCTCGATAGTGCCGCTGGTTAAACACTTCAAATATCTGGGTGCTGAGATTTATCCTTCTTTACATAATACCACAGTAAAGTTTAGTAAAGTCTTTAAGCAGGTGAATACAGATTTGAACCGGTGGATGCACTTTCCTAATTCTCTCCAGGCTCGTATTTCCATCGTAAAAAAGAACGTGCTTCCTCGCATTAATTTTTATAGCTCAATGATTCCTTTATCTCCCCCATCAGGGTATTGGGATAGACTGCATATAACAATCTCCAAGTTTATATGGAAAGGGAAAAAACCACATATCAAATTTTCCACTTTGCAGTGTGAAAAATCCATGGGGGGGTTTGGCTCTCTCGAATTTTAAATTTTATTTCTACTCATTTATTCTGCGCCCAATCTCTGTTTGGCTTGCTCCTGATACTCCTGTATCTTGGTGTACTCTTGAGGAAGACATAATCTCCCCTTATAGACACCAAGATTTAAGCTACGCCAATGTCTCCCTCAGACAGTGTAAATTGCTCTTTGGCCCTATAATTTCTCATTTAATTGCTACGTGGTGTCTGGTAGAGAAGCTTACAAATTCCCAAACTAAATGGCATTCCCATTCACCTATCTTCCATAACTACAAACTCCTCACAGGCAATTCTCCTTTCTCTTTTTCACATTGGAGTAATAATGGTATACATCATTTTGCGGATATTTTTAATGACAATGGTCTGCGTACGTTCCATGATTTGCAACTTCAATATAACCTCCAGGATCTTCTTTCTTTTTCTATTTATGTCTCCGTTCTGCAATGCGTGCCTATGGGGTTCCCTGGGGAGCACAGCTGCCTATACACCCACTTCACAATTTATTAGACAAACAGGGCAAAACAAAAGGGCTGGCTTCAGCCATTTACATCTCTCTTTTAAAGACCTCTTATAAACCTCTAGCACTTTTTACTGTATGGAATAGAGATCTGAATTTTGGAGTTGACGAGATTTGCTGTAACACTCTCTGGGACAACATAAATCTGGCTTCCAGGAACCCTAATCATCAAATGATTCATTTCAATTTTTTTCACAGGGTATACTTAACCCCCCGCAGACGTTTTCAAATGCGACTTACCCCCCTGCGACATTTTATAGTATTGGCTAACAGTTGTTTTTTAATTCGTGCACACAACTTACTGCTTTCACTGCAGTTGCAATGGTTTGAGCAGAACTCTCTGTAGTCGTGAAAGCACAGCAGCAGAAACTGTCAGATTGCAAAGAATAATGTGAGGCTGAAAGCTACAGCAGCACCTAGTACAGCCTCATAAAGCAGTCTGAGAACACCATGAGAACACTGCAGAGTCAGTGAATCGAGAGGCTGATCAGCAGCAGTGACTGGTTTAGCTATCCATTTTTTAAGAAAGAGACGTTGTTTGTGACTTTAACAGAAGGGATTTTTACAGTACAAACAGAAACGATTGTCACTAGTGACGATTCCACATTTTTTTGACATCACTTTCAAAAAATATTCACAAATGACGAGAGTGACGAGCGACAGCGAAACCCCTGACACTGATAATGTGGGATATAAATACAACATTAGTTTACCTGTACTCATTTAAACCCCAAAAAAACAAGAATATTAGACATTTCAGTTGTTCTATTGCAATGCATCCTGGGACATGTGCATATTATAAAGTTATATGCATTCATATTGGCAGCCACCAGTTCCTTACGTACACCTGATTTGGTGTTTCATTTCATCATTTACAAGTTCACTTGGACAAAAGTAGTGTTTTGAAACACATCCACAACATATCCATTTATCACTTTTAATGCCTCACTTTTGGGGTTTCAGAACATTGAAATGGTGTATTGAAACATGTTCTTTTAATCTAAATAGTATAGCAGAAGTATGATTTTATGTTTGCTTGACTATCTGCATATGATTTATCCTTTTTCATTACGTAATATTAATTCTACTCTATAATACTAATTTCTTTATCACATAACTCTATAATACTAGTAATACTATTCCAGATGCATCTTTCCCCCACGAGGACTGCTAGCTGGTTTCAAGAATTGTCCCCCCCAATGTTCAAAAGAAAGTTACTCCCTTGGTTTAGACTGTTTTGTGTATTTATTTGGCCATCGTGCCCTTTTGTTTTGTTTGGTAATCATTATTTAATTAAAAGTATTTCATTTGCTGCCCTTTCCGTCTCTGAGACTCCTCACTTTGGCTACCCTGTAGCACGGTTACAACATAGTTCAAATAGAGAAGGATGGGAACTGTTTCTTTAGATGTTTAGGTCTGGTTTTATATGGTTCACAAAATAACCATCAAACAATTAGACATAATGTAATAGAACTAATTGAAAGCAATATAAAACAATATGAAATGTACATCGACTCAGTGACCCATATTGAAAAAATGAAATGAAGTGACGGGAATACAGATTCTTGGGCTACAGAGGCAGAAGTTCTGGCAGCTGCAGACCTCCTAAACATGCCCATACACGTATACACAGACTTAAAGAATAAGCATTGTTTTAAATACGAAGGCACAATAGAAACTATTAAAAATAAGAAAGATCCAATTGATCTTTTATACAACAATAAGCATTTCTCAGTTATTGTATTTAAAGACACTGAAACCAAAAGAACATCTCAATACTGTGGCATAATTAAGAAAGACAATCAAAATACATCTAAAGCAGTAAAAATAAACCAGTTTAAAGTAAACAATAAAATGCAGAATAGAGAATTAAACAGGACTAGGACAGAGAATTCAAAACAGAAAGATAGGAGACCCAGAAATGGAAATGGTACTACATATACTAAAGATAAGACAGAAGGCACAGTATTTAATTTATCAAGTAAAACCTTAACCACAGCCCAAAAAGCAGCATTGAGTAAAGGACTTAAGTTTATACCGACTAAAAAAGACATTGATAAAGACAAACTGGCCACCGAATTAAAGGAGTGGGAAGACGCGGATTTAGCAGAATTAGCAGAATATTTTTTCAATGAAGAGATCTCAGATTCAGAGAGTAATTATGAGCATGGGATTAAGGTTAATAGTACAAGCATGTGGACTCCTCCGGATGGAAGAGACAAGTGGTTAGACATGTATATTGAAGCAGTTAAACAAGAAATTATAGTAGGACTGAAGAAAAAATGTAAACTTAATTTAACCAGTATTGAAGAATAAGCTGTGACTAAGTGTTAAACGATGATGAGGATATAAGAATAAGAGCAGCAGATAAAGGATTGGGAATAGTGATAATGAACCCAGAGGACTATATGAAATCTGTACAATGTGAATTAATGAATCTGGATACATATGAAGAAGTTAAAAGCAATAAGATCAATACATTGATAAAAGAGGTTAAGGAAATTGCAGAGATTATACAATAAAGATATTATATCAAAAGAATTAAAAAATACATGCAGCCACATAATGCAAGAACAGGGTAGCAAGAGAAAATCCTAAAATGCACAAAGAAAATCAACATGATCAATGTAGTTAGAAAACAGTTTTTTTACAAAAAATTACAAACAAAACGATGGTATAGCAATAGGATCTAAATTAGGAATGCATTTTGCCAGTACATGCATGGGGAAATAGGAAGAACAATTACTTAGAAAATCAGAGAGAGAACCTTTAGAATACATTCGGTTTGTAGATGATATTTTTGGGGGTTTGGACACATGGAGAAGAATCTCTTTTTCGGTTTCATAAAATGGCAAATTAAATACACAGTAATATTAAGGTAGACCTTCGATGGACACGAAAAGAAACAGAATTTCTTTCCCAGTGAAGACAGTAATCCACCCGGAAACAAGAGAAATATAAAAGAGAGAACTGGTACAGCGCCAGCTTTCCCAGTGAAGACAGTAATCCACCTGGAAACAAGAGAAATATAAAAGAGAGAACTGGTACAGCGCCAGCTTTCCCAGTGAAGACAGTAATCCACCTGGAAACAAGAGAAATGAAGTGCTACAGAAACTGTCAACAGTAGACACTTGAGATTAAATGAGGCACAGCTAAATGAAATAGAAGAAAACAAAGATGAAAAAATACTAAAAAGACTACAACATGGGCTGTTAATGTATTTAAAGACTGGCTTAAGGAAAGAATGGATATTAATTTTAAAGAAATACGTCCAGAAAACCTCAACAGCATTCTGAGGGAATTTTATGCCAGTGCCAGAACTTCAGCTGGTGACCACTGGTCTCCAGTTTTTTAACACTGAGCTGGAATAAATAGATTTTTTTTTAACAGTAGGCATTTTAACATCTGTGTTGCCAGCGAGTTTAAGACCAGCAATAACATCTTCCTGTCAGTAATGAAAGCTTTCAGAAAAGCCAGTAAAGACAAAGCCAAACACCACCCACGCATCGCCCACCTGGATTTAAATCGCCTGCGGGAATCTGAAGATCTTTCATCGGACACTGCGACCGGATTGGTACACAAGGTCTGGTTTGATCTTCAACTTAACCTGGCACAACGTGGGCGCGAGGGTGTCCACCAAATGACAAAAACATCTTCTGAGGTCCGAAAAGATGAAAATGGACTGGAATATGTATGCCTCGCATATAACCAGAACACAAAGATTCATAAAAAACTAAGTGATCCCAACAGTGAAAACCTACGGGGTTTCATGTTTGCCAGACCTAAAAAAAAACTGTCAAAATGCCCTCCCGGTGTAACAGCCTGTTACCTGCACCCATGCAGAGCTCCTCAGCATATCTGAACACTAGACCCTACTGGTACTCCTGTGAACCGATGGGAATACATACACATTGAAACCAAGCAAAGAAGCATTGTGCTTGGAGGAGAGGAGTTATTGTTCTACTGCTCGCCAGGACTTTTCAAATATAGTAAATGATGGGTGAGTGTTACTTTATATAAGTTATAATTTTATTCGCAAATGTTAGAATTGGTACCCCTCTTTAGATAGCTTATTTCTCTAACTGTTTGCGTGATTTATTTTAATTGCAAATCTTGGGCCTCTTGGAATTTAATTACATCCCAAATATTGAGGTGTTTTGTATATTAATAACATTCCATATATTGGGCCGCTTTGTATTTTAATAACATCCCAAATATTGTTCCGCTTTATATATCAATAACATCCCAAATATTGGGCCGCTTTGTATATTACAACATCCCAAATCTTGGGCCGCTTTGAATTTAATAACTTCCCAAATATTAGTCCGCTTTATATATCAATAACATCGCAAATCTTGGGGCGCTTTGTATATTACAACATCCCAAATATTGGGCCGCTTATATCAATAATATCCCAAATATTGGGCCGGTTTGTGTTTTAATAACATCCCAAATCTTGGGCCAGTTAAATATATGTTGTTTTCTTTCTAAATGGATGGCTGATATTCTCTGATATTAAACCAGTGATATTAAGAATGTCAAGTTACTTTCAGATAAAATCGCCCCCGAGGTGAATGGGAGAAGAAAAGGAGGTATTTTGTACAACAGTGGCAATCGATCAGTGAAAAGGTTTGTTTCATTTTCAGTTTTGCACAGAAGTGGCTATGTAGGGTTAGCAATTCTTAACATGTCTTTAATGTTTTAATAGACTTGTTAAGTAATACTTTTATCTGAAAGCTAGGCTTGGATGTTCGCTGTCTTGTAAAGCCAAAGGTTTATCTAAAACTGGCTAGTAGCAGTGCCAAAATGTGTTTAAAATAATAAATTTAGATGGCTCTGTACTTGCTCCTCATTTTACTTTTTTGCAGCTTGTAGTCATATATTTAAGTTTATGGTTTAAATATAAAGTTGGATGCATTCAAAGCTTTGTATTTGTCTAAAGTTTAATATTAATAGGGATGAGTTGTCTAACATTTATTCATGTTAGTGTTCTCTTGTATTCTGTATTCACACATTTAACATTATTTACTGTTTTATTAATTTAAAGGATGGTGCGAACCTTGTAGTACTTAAGTATTTATTGCACCTGTTGTTTAAAGTTATATTAATGTGACAGTATTATTTATTTCTTAGCAGACACCCTTGTCTAGGGTGACTTACAATTGTTACAAGATATCACATTATTTTTACATACAATTACCCATGTATAGTTGGGTTTTTACTGGAGCAGTCTAGGTAAAGTACCTTGCTCAAGGGTACAGCAGCAGTGTCCCCCTCCAGTCAAGAGTCCAGAGCCCTAGCCACTACTCCACACTGCTGCCCTACACAGTATCTGTTTAATGCTTAAGCAATTTTTCCTATTTACCCCAAATCCTTTCAATGATACCCCTTGCATAACTCAAGTCATTTCTTCTTTCATGTTGGTATGTGTAATCTTTGACCTGTGCTACTTATTGACAATTTGTTTTGTCAATGTGAGGTAAACTGCTTGATTAACTACATATCTTTATTTATACGCCTCAAATACAATGTGAATACTGTTATTTTCAGACAAAGAAATGGTGTAAGGTATCTGAAGACACCTATGGGTCTTTGCCCCTGTTTTTCAATTTGGGTAGATTTCACCAAAAAAGACACCAGGCCTGTCTGGCACTTTTCAGGTATTCTGTGTATACAGGTGGAGTTCGGTTCCCAGTGTTCTGGTGCTAGTTTCACAGGTGGAGTTCGGTTCCCAGTGTTCTGGTGCTAGTTTCACAGGTGGAGTTCGGTTCCCAATGTTCTGGTGCTAGTTTCACAGGTGGAGTTCGGTTCCCAGTGTTCTGGTGCTAGTTTCACAGGTGGAGTTCGGTTCCCAGTGTTCTGGTGCTAGTTTCACAGGTGGAGTTCGGTTCCCAGTGTTCTGGTGCTAGTTTCACAGGTGGAGTTCGGTTCCCAGTGTTCTGGTGCTAGTTTCACAGGTGGAGTTCGGTTCCCAGTGTTCTGGTGCTAGTTTCACAGGTGGAGTTCGGTTCCCAGTGTTCTGGTGCTAGTTTCACAGGTGGAGTTCGGTTCCCAGTGTTCTGGTGCTAGTTTCACAGGTGGGGTTCGGTTCCCAGTGTTCTGGTGCTAGTTTCACAGGTGGAGTTCGGTTCCCAGTGTTCTGGTGCTAGTTTCACAGGTGGAGTTCGGTTCCCAGTGTTCTGGTGCTAGTTTCACAGGTGGAGTTCGGTTCCCAGTGTTCTGGTGCTAGTTTCACAGGTGGAGTTCGGTTCCCAGTGTTCTGGTGCTAGTTTCACAGGTGGGGTTCGGTTCCCAGTGTTCTGGTGCTAGTTTCACAGGTGGAGTTCGGTTCCCAGTGTTCTGGTGCTAGTTTCACAGGTGGAGTTCGGTTCCCAGTGTTCTGGTGCTAGTTTCACAGGTGGAGTTCGGTTCCCAGTGTTCTGGTGCTAGTTTCACAGGTGGAGTTCGGTTCCCAGTGTTCTGGTGCTAGTTTCACAGGTGGAGTTCGGTTCCCAGTGTTCTGGTGCTAGTTTCACAGGTGGAGTTCGGTTCCCAGTGTTCTGGTGCTAGTTTCACAAAGCACCTTGAGCACTTAGCAGGCTTTTTTTTTACCTCTTTCAAAAAATTGTTGTAGAAATCTGCCTAGTCTATATGATTAAAGGATAAATGTTGTTTCTTCTTTCTTTTATTGAAGCATTTGTATTTGGCAGATTGCTACCTAGAGCTGCTTTGTGAAGTAGCCCCTAGTTCCCAGCATTCTGTTTCTTTTTTGTTAATTTATTTTACTGTGATTGTTTTACAGTGTTCATCCTAACACATATGTAGTTTGTTTCCTTGACAAGTTTTTCCACAGTATTTAATGACATTTTACTTTTAATGAGAATAAATCAAATATATTCAGACCAACATGAATGACTCCATCCAACACAAGGTATTTTGTGTTCTTGTAGTAACAGTGTATTAAGGTAGTGGTGTGGGCAATGTTTCATCCATGTTTTACTCGCTGGTTCATATGATAAACATGTTTTTCCAAATTATATAGGTCCAGATTACCTTGAACATTTTTGGGATGCACCCAAAAAGCAAAACCTGTTGGATTTCTTTGTCCAGCAAAAGAGAATTGGCCAGTAAGCATTTTTCATTAAACTTCAGGTTTTGATATGTGACTTATCCATATTTAATGTAGAATCCACTTGTTTTATTTTACAGTGGTGGCTAAATGTATTTGGTAATTGTATCACATTTGTGTCCTATAACATTATGCAAAGCATATGCCTCATTCCTTCTGCAGAGCAAAGACCAGTTGAGGAGGAACAGGGACAAAGTTTTAAATATGTAAATCCAAATATGGAATTTGCATACCTCCGTATTGTTGTTCAGCTACTGCAATATGGTAAGAGAAACTATACTTTGTTCCGTTACAAACATTTAGCATGATCATTTTATGTATTTACTAAGATTTCATTGTGTATTCAATACGCTTTAAGAAATGTCTTATCATTACTTCATTTTGCTTTTATTATGAATTGCTTTGCTTTTAACCTCTAAGCTAAAAACATATGAATTGGAATTTCATGTTGATTTGCAGGAAAACTCAAAATACATTTCCAGGTTTAAGATAAGGAAATAGTGGGACTTAACCAATAATCCATTAGCTTAAGTGAACTGTCATTCATGTTTGTGTTAATTACATTTCAATGTTCATCACCTTTTAAACATATTTTTATTATCACCTGTTTGGTACTTAATCATTCATACAATGTGTTCTATTTTTTAAACATTGTTGCTCTAGTAAAAACCACTTACAATTTGGACAAAGTGTCCTATTTAATGTAATTTAACCCTCAGTGGTGGCCTGCTGATCTCCCCTTTGCTTCACCAAGTGATGGTAAGATTGATTTTAATAGTATTTATTCAGCATTTTATTCCAACATTTGTTTTTATGTATTTTTAAAAACTGTAGTGTGCATTTTGTTTATCAATACTAGTCCTAAAGAAATATCAAGTTATTGATTTGATCTTTGGCATCATGGTTTATACATTTGCCACTCATTACCAGATGTTAGTATCTTTAGCTATGTGTTTGGCTCACTGTTTTTAGTTTCACCACATGAGTAAGTCTGTCTCGGCAAAGTTTGCATTTTGCTGTTCAGGCGTTTGGCTGTTTGCACTGGTTGTACAGTACAAGTCATTATCACACAACCAAGCATGTAGTATCTGCTCTGTATAGTGCACACAACCAAGCATGTAGTATCTGCTCTGTATAGTGCACACGAGATGGGCTGAATGGCCTCCCCTCATTTGTAACCTTTGTTCTTTCTTAAAGATGTTCACTTTTTCTGATTTTTTTATTCTAATGTAGGGAAGTGCAACAACAAAAACACAAGAAAAGTGCTTGGGTCTGAGGCACTGAAGCAAAGAATAGTGTCATACAATTGGTACTACAGTGCATCACCTACTGCCCTTGAAGTAAGTAGTGTTTATATTGTATACTTTATTAAATGTAAATGTACTAGTGTCGTCATATTTTTTTTTTTTTTTGCTTAAACTTAACATGTATTCACAGTTACTTCATGTCCCACATTGCTATGTTTTATCACAACTGTTGTATTTCTTTGCCAGGCTGGTCAAGATGACTGTGTCTTTCTTGACAGAGGCAACATTGTTAAAAATCTGTGTTTCTTTGAAAGCTGTGATGCACAGCAAAGGGAAGTGGATATGTCTCCAAATACCTGCAACAATGGGATCCGAAGTCTTGGAACAGCAATTAATCTTTCTGTTGGAGGTTATTTATTTTTTACATATTGAAACATTTCAATTAAATTTAGCGTATTGCATGGCATGGATTTGGAAGTAGTGTTTGCAGTTAGGATGGCTGACTTGCTTTATTATGGTCATATTATTTGAAAACCTCTGTTTATTTATATTTGATCTACACTAAACACCCTCTGTTTATTTATATTTGATCTACACTAAACACCCTCTGTTTATTTATATTTGATCTATACTAAACACCCTGTCTTTTACCTGATTTACACAAAAATGTACAAAAGGATTCTTGAATTTATGTACAACATGAGCTGGGATGAATTGACAAGGATTTCAAAAATCCTTTCCACAAATATTGAAGCCTCTAGACCACTCAACCCTCCCAACCTGTCTGCATTTCTGTCAATGCCACACGACAACATGTAAGGATTTTTTGTGTTATGCTTATTGTATTGTACAATAACAGTGGTTAACATTTGTTTGTTTTGTTAAAGGGCTTCCCCACCTTTGGGCTTCACAGCACTGGAGGTATCGAAAGATGGGAATCATTTTTGTCATTCCATTGCGCTTCTCGTAACGGGAGAACATGACAACAGCAGCTTATTCCTGCTCGCTGCAAGTCTCCATGGAATAAATCACTTGGACCATTACCTGGACACAGTATGTTTATTTCCATTATCTGGATTACAAGTAATGGTGCATGTAGTAATGTCAGAAGGGCTTAACTTTTCCTGGCCTACCTGCTCTCATTTAATACAACGTTATACATGCGGTGCATTTTTTTTTTTAATCTGTTAAATCAATTTTTTTCTCCTCCTTTAGATTTACTGGGGGTTAGGTGAAAACCTCACTGATTTGATGTCCTGGATCAGTAGCTTCACAGCCAGAGGCACAACCTCAGATTTGGACACCAGCAATCCAAAGGAGATGCTCAGAGTGGCATTGCAAAATGAATGTATGGAGACTCTGCTGGATGGCGCCTATAGTGGTTAGTAGCATATTCTGCCATCTAAGTTATCCTATACCTTTAAAACGTTATCAAGATTGTTAGCTTAGCAAACTTGGTACTCTTGATCAATGAAGTTGTTATAAAGTGAGTAGTACAATATTTGAAACAAGTGGCCATGCAATTGTAAAAATCATACATAAAGTCGTCATAGCTGTAAAAATGTCAGTTGACCTTTTGGGGCTTTTGATTTGTCCAGTGGGGGAGTTAAAAGCTGAATTGTCCATTTAATTGTTTTACAGATCTAATATCTTTAAATCATTAATTTTATCTTCCCACTCTTTTGCACAGGTGTCTTTCAGAACCTTATCATGGCGGGTTGGCTACAGGCATCTATCCAGCCTCATTTATCACCTGGCACTGTACAGGACCACAATGAGGTCTATGCACAAGCATTGCCACCTTGCTCCTGCTACACTGGCACCAGGAGAGAGCTCCACATCTTGTGGACTACAGCTGCTCCTACTTGTCAAACCCTTAACCACACTGTGCCTCTTCTACCTACAAACGGTATTTAACTTTATCCCAGTACTCGTTCCAACTAGCTGTTCTAGGAGCTATTGTTTAGACATTGTTTCTACATAATCTATTCATTCCAGATTGTTTTCCCTTGCTGGGGCCCTTTTTTTTCCTGCTTCATATACATTTTGTAGGTTGATAAACACATTATGTACATTTGTATGTTCTATTTCCAAGGCAGCATTATTTCCCCTCTTTTTAAACTGAATAGAATTCCACACACTAATATCTAATGTGTGTGTGTGTTTAAGCATCTTTTAAAATTGGTGGTTTGACAGAACTGTTTCAGAATTGAGGAAATGAACTGATATCCTTAAAGCCATTAAAATAACATAATGAAATGTAAATTTATTCCAAATGGGCAGTAATTGTGTATTGATAACTGTCTTAGATTACTGAATCCAGCACCCGGCCACAGGTGAAATCCCCGGCTTGACACAGCCTGCTCACATGAAGAATGTACTGGACCATCCCCAACTTCTGTGCATGGAAAATGGGTCCAATGTGATTCTACCAAGGAGTAACTGTTAATACATAAACCAATATCATTTAGTTATTTTTGGGCAACATCCCAATGTTTTCCCACTTCCCTTTCAGATGCTCACGGTGATGGCACTGCATATGTGTGGGCATATTTGACTGTGAAAAAAATAAAATAAAATTGCTGTCAAATCCAACACATGGCAGCATACAGGTAACGATTTTTTACAGTATAATTGAAAATACACAAAGCATGTGCTGTAATTTACTGGAGATCTGCCACTTTGTACATGCTATGTCAGTACATGAGGATAAATCGCATGAAACTTCCAAAGGAAGTTGAGCTACAAACAGGAATTGTAGTTTAAGTGTTATGTCATTGAAATATTTATGTGCACGAATTTCAAACAGCCAAATGATTGAAAAGTTATTTTATTATAATTAATCATATGTATATATCCATCTGTGTACTGTAAAGTCTAAAACCTTCATTTGTATAATAATGTAGCAAAGTACTGGCTTTTTCATTTTTACTTCCTGTGGTTAAGCGTACTTCACATCTATTGGACAGTAAACTAAGACACAATTGGTTCAAATGTATTATCCACCAAAAGAAGGCAATTTAATAATTTGCATCGCCGAAAGCAACCAGTCCTGCAAATGCTGAGAGCCAATCACAGCTTGTCATGTCTATGGCAGCTCAGACACTGCATCTTTCAATACCAACAAACTGAGACACGGACAGTTCAGTAATATAGCTCCAAATATCTGGCACTGTTCAGATACTACCCATACGGAAACAGCACATATTTTCAATATATTATAAATATAGTCATCGTATACGGTTTTATATGTTACCTATATGCAGCACATATCCATATATTTATGTACATATATTCCTAATGTAAACAAAAAGCAAACTGCGAACATATATGTTTAAAAATATGATGTAACTTGATTTGTATGCCATAAATATATTCTACACATTTATTTACAAAAATGTGAGTTATTACACTTATTCCAAATAAAAACAATGAAAATAAGAAAATTACAATATTTCTGATGTTTATTAAGAAAATCAAAGTATCAGTATTTTTATCACACACCACATTTTCATAACTCGTGTAAAAACACATCCGCTAATCTAAAAAGCATATCTCAAATACATAGAGGTTACATAAGAACAAGATACCTTAGTTACACAAGGCACAATTAAAGCTACCTTAACACCAACACAATTCAATGTTAACATTTTACTAAAGATCAATTCTCAATAACTATGAGATTTTCTATCAGTTGCTCCAATCCTTTGGGGCATGTTTTCAACCTGTTTACTCAAGTCTTTAACTCCAATTACAAATGTCTGCTAATTTATCTAAACTAAAACCACCTAATATAATTTTGTTCAAATACGTTATTTGGTTTATTCTTTGTCAGTTTTTAGACATGTTTACAGAGCAAGTACTTTTTCAAACCTGACTTTTTGTAACCCACATTTTCATCTACACAGAAGAAGCCCTGCTGCTTTCACCACAGACTGCATCCCCCATTGCAACTGTTACACAACAGTAATCCTTGAGAACAAAAAATGCTGCACAGAATTTACTGCAACACATTTGCAAAAAAAGAACATTCTATACCCCAACAAAAACAGTAACCCTGTCAGGTGTGGCAAAAATACCTGGGTTATGCATTGTGAAGAGTTACTGTGTTTTGGATTGTTACTGTTTCATTCATCTAGATGACAAAGATGGAAATAAGACTCCCACTGCACAGCAGTTGGAGCCATTTTGTGTTTTATGAGCTGCAGACTCTTGTTTTTTCTACTTCTTCAGTACAGTGTGTACAAGGACCCGCAGTTAATAAAACCTAAAATGGACTAAACAGGTATGCATTAAGGGTCTTATTTCCACCTCTGATGAGATGCATAATTATATTTTATTATATCTCCAGTTTGAACATATTTTCATGAAATGACACAAATTGAAACCAGCAGAAACTTATCTGCACAGTTCACGGGGAGGAGCTATGGCCCCTGATAGTGTTTATTGACAGAGTTAGTAAACATATACACATGGAGAGAGGAGTTCCGCCTCTTCAAGGCCCACCATTTACTTGATCGATAGACACGATAAACAGGAGGGGGGCCACCGTCTTTGAGGTGACCCGACATACCAAGAGGGGCACCGTCTCTGAGGTTACCCGACATACGAAGAGGCTCGCGAACCAGAAAGAAAACATAAAGTTAGTATTTGTTAAAACATATAATGCGTGGTGTGCCACCTCTTCAAAGCCCAACATAATAGAAGGGGGGTTCCGTCGCTGAGGAGACCCGACAAACAGGAGAGGGGCCACCGTCTTTGAGGAGACCCTTGGGGACCCTCACATAGAGGCATCAGACCTGAAAGAAGAATCCCAAAAGAAACATACATGCAGATGGAAGGGTTTGGCCGGGAGTCCCCTCTGACTCATGGAGAACCCTCCTCTATGAGATAAATGAAGCGGAGCTTAACAAAGGGTTGGAGAAAGTGGAATCACTAACCCCCCAAAAGATGGACCCCCGGCTCCCCGCCGACGCAACGTGAAGAAGAAAAAAAAGAGAGAACCACCAATGCATAAGGAAGGAAAACATTTAGACAAAAGAAAACAAACAACGTGACAAAGGGGTTAGTATAGTGTACCCTAATGACTACGTGAAGACCCTCTGCACAGTGGAAAGAAAGGTCGTCCCCACTCCGGACATACTAGCAATGGACTGATGAGCAGAGGATATTACAGATGATGAAGAGCGAATAGAAGTGAAGGGACATAGAGGAGAGCTGATCTTAGAAAGCTGAATACATTGTCCTTGCCGCAGTTGATCTGTTTTTGAAATGCGAAGAAATAAGATGAAATGAGACTCTGGGATGAGCTTGAGGTCACTGCAGCGGATACAGAGGGTAGGAAAGCTGGCAATAGAAGGAACTGTATATACAGAACATCTCAAAAACCCCAAAAATGCAGATAGACATATGACTTCCATAGTTAAATCATCAAATGGAGAAAAACAGCCATGGCGCAGAATTGAAATCAAGTTACTGAGAAAGTCTACAGAAATAGGCAGGCAAGCAGGAGCCGGAGAGCACTTGGAAATTCCTCGTAAAAGAAGACGAACAGCTGGAATTGATAATAGAGTTGGGGAACTAATGGACATCAAACGAAATTGATGCTGAATTCCTGACAAATATAGTCTGATTGTAGCTGCTGTGCCAGATGTAGAGAGTCCTTTGCATGCACTATGAACGCCATGATCCAGTCCTGGTTGAATGGAGTAGGATTAATCCTGCTTTGTAAACAAAAAGTTACATAACATGCCCAACCTGTACCGAGTACGAGGATCTGGTAGATGGGGCAAGTGCTGACGCCATGTAATCTTGAGCTGAATTAAGAAGTTTATTAATAGTTGGATTTAGTTGAAAATCAGCTGATTGAACTGTGGCATTGCTGCTGGATATTGCAAAGCTGTGGGCAGCAAACTGTGGAATTTGGAAATTTGGAAATCTGTAAACGAGAAACAGCATCAGCTGCATTATTAAAAATGCCCGGTAGATGGCAAGCTTGTATTAGGAAATGATTAGAGACTGAAATCCATACTAGCCGCCGCAGCAATTGCATGATAAGAAGTGAAGAGGAACGTCCTTTATTTCTAATATGCACTGTAGTTGAATTATCACAGTAAAATAGTATTGATTTCTTAGACCAGAGATGACCCCATAGCTGGGCAGCTGCTACCATTGGGTATATCTCTAGCAGAGCTGTGGATTTTAGATGAGGAGATATGGTTTCGATTTCCTCAGGCCATATACTGCAAAAACATTGATTGTTAAACAGACCTCTGAATCCCAGAGATCAGGCATCAGTAAATAAAGCCATATAGTGTGGAGCTGAAATGAAATCATCATAAAACACAGAGACCGTTCCAGTGCTGAATAAGCGCAGACCACATTTTAATGTCTTTCCTAGCTTCTGAGGAGATATTTATATAGGAGTCCAGATTTTTTGCTGTTGATGCCAGCGCTAGCAGTCGAGATATAAACGTCCTCCCCTGTGGAATAATACGTATTGCAAAGTTAAAGTAACCCAGCAATGAAACCAGTGCCTGTTTTTTAATTGTTTTACTGATCTGAAAATCCTCAATAAGCAAACGAATATGGTTAAGTTTAGACTCGGGCAGGCTGGCTTCAAACTTTTCTGTACCTAGAATGATTCCAAGGAATTCCAAAGAATGAAGGGGACCGATTGATTTCTCTTCTGAAAGCGGAACGCCAACTTCAGAAAATAAGCTTTTAAGATTGGAAATCGCTTCTGCTGGTGCATCTGAAGGAGGAGAAATTACTAAAAAATTGTCCAGCAAGTGGAGCAAGAATGGGACATGATAGACATTAAGAAGAATCCAGCATAGTGCTTCCGACAGGGTATCAAATATCTTCGGGCTGCTGCGGCAGCCGAAAGTCAATTGGGTGGAAAAATAAAACTTCCCATCCCAGCATATACCAAACAGGTGACGGAGAGACGGATGGATTGGCATTACTTTAAATGCGTCTGATATATCTGCTTTTGCTATCCAGGAACCACGACCTGCTAATTTAATTGAATGTATTGCGTCTGTAATAGTGATGTAATGCAGGGAAAATTGATCTTGGGGAATTAATGAGTTAATGCTGCTGGTGCTTGACCCCTGTGGTGCTGACAAATCAATAATGAGACGCTTTTTTCCTGACATTTTCCTCGTGGCAATGCCGATAGGATTAATTCTATATACTGGAAAAGGAGGAGCTAAAAATGGACCGACTATGAATCCTTTTATAATTTCTTTTTCAACAAGAGATTGCACAATTGTGGTTCTTGAGTCGTTGAATAAAGATTTTTGCTTTTGAACGAGGAAGAAGGAATTTGAGTCAGACCGGTTGAAAAGCCATTTTTTAACCCGTTGATCAGGTAATTGATTAAATTACTGTCAGGATGATTGTGTCATTTACTTGATGATGCCGGGATGTTTATAGGAGTAGAGACCGTGAGCATCGGGGAAAGTCGCTTGTGTTTTAAAGGGCAGATTGTATCAGCGTCAGCATCTCCGCAGTTGCTGCACATGTGGGTGAGATTGCATTGCCTATTCGAACAGAAGCCAGTATTGAAATTGCTGCTGATTTGTCTTCCTCCTGAAAATCTAATACTGCGCCCGTATGTGTCTTTCCTTGTGGATTGATCGAGGGGAGCTGAAGAATGTATAGGTTTAGGTACTGAAGATCTGTATGAATTAGCAGCGAAACCGGGTGCTTTAGAAGTTGATGCAATTGCAGCTTTAGGGCAGAGGGATGTTGAGTGAACTGTTGAAGCTCAGATCCCACATGCGTTAGCTCTTAGACCAACAAGAATTCTGTTAAATAGATCTGGGTCAGGTTGTGCCCAATAGATGATGTGATTATCTGCTGCCAATATTACTGCTGCTTTTGCAGAGAATGCTTTATGATACTCAAAAAACATAGTCCCTCCGTATCTGACAGACAGCTCCACGATGTAGTATTTGTAGGAGTCCAACTCAGCTCTGCGGTTAGGATATACCGAGCATAACACATCTCTGAATATGGAGAAAGCAAGAACAAATTCCCCTAATGTAAGATTTTTAAACAGTCTGGGATCTCTGGATTTTAGAGTTACTGCCAAATCTCCGCAATCCACTACTCTACGATCCAAGAATTCCAAAGTCGTCATTAATAGTGAAACAAGATTAATGTCCTTACCTTCGAGAATGTTCCGTCTGATTTGTGGAGATATATTGTGACGTCTAGCGGTAGCTGGAGAGGAGGTTCTGTATGTACAGGCAGTAGCGAGGTTGTATATTTCTGCTTCGCTGGCTGAAATTAGGGCTGGACCGGAAGAAGCTGTAGGTGGCGCTGTAGTATTTGATGCTGGAATTAATGACAGCACTGTAGATTGTTTTCCCTGTTCTATATTAGACATCTTATCTAGATCCAACAGTTGAAAACTGACCGAAGATAGAGTATCAGCAAAAGACTGCATAAATGATTTTATCTCGTTAAATATTTGCGAATGTTGGATTTCAGTGGCTGGCTGCTGGTTAGCGGTGCTAGTTGTGGGGGTGATTTGATCTGGAATAGACTGCCTGCTGTCTGTTTTAGGACGATGAATGGCTGGGCGCGGCTGATTATGTTTTTTCGGAGGAAAGACTGGTTCTGCTGAGACTGAATTGCAACAGAGAATAAAAAGAGACTCTCTATCACTCCCTGCTGGAATTGCATTACCGTTTTTAAGGACGGTTTTTATCAATTTATTCACGAGCCAGTCCTTCCAAAACAATCGATCCGGAGGGGCGTCCTGAGGCCGAAGTCGCCTGGATTGAAGCTGGAAGAGAATGATCTGGTAATGGCGGAAAATCCTGGGAATCCTCTGAATCCGATGACAACTGCTGTAAGTATTCCATTATTGAGGTATACGAAAGTTGATGGGTCTTGAAATCGCTTAGGCTTATGCCAAACGAAAAAACACAAGACAGCTAGGTAGAGGTGACTAATGTTTAAATAAGGTAGATTTAATTGATGACAGGAGATGATAGGTTGTTGGTGCCTAGCTCCGCCCCTTGAACCCCACCTATAGGTTAACATCTAAATAATGAGGGACAGTTCTGACCATTCTGTAATTGATACATTTATCTTAACTACAACAGATATATATTTTATATGTGAAATCTACATGAAAAACTGAAGGTTATTTGACATCTGCTCAGATTAAAAAAAAAAAATGGATGGAGATAAACCAAGAATCTCATAATACAGTAGTCTGATTTGTGAATTGACAGAGGCATTTGTCTGTGCAAATAACTAATTGAAAAGAATGACTGTAGTTGAAGCTATGTGAATGAGTGGGAGAAGTACAGCGTGGAAAAGTACAGAGCAGTTTCGAAGCAGAAAGGAGAAATTGCATCTTGAATTGCTTTAATCAGAAAATAGGGGACATTGGGGAAACACAGCCGCGTGTGTTTTTCTGATAACAAACAAGCTGAAACTCGGAGCAGCTGATTCAAATTCAGCACCGTTTTGAGACACGGGCGAGGGGAGGAGCCGACAGCACAGCAGAACAACGCAGTTAAACGAGGCAGTCTTCCCAGCGACAGCGAGTGGGAGAAGTACAGCGTGGAAAAGTACAGAGCAGTTTCGAAGCAGTTTGAAAGCAGGTTGACAGCTGCAGAAGAAACTAAACTTCAAAAAAAAAAAACCCTCAACATGGTCTTCAAGCCTGTAATCTGTGACACCTGCTTGATGTGGGAAATCCGAGAAAACCCAGCGGAGCTAAACCAAGTGTGCGTAAAGTGCCGCACGATCCAGGATTTGCATAAACTAGTAAGTATGCTAGAAATGGAGCTGGAAGAAGTGAGACAGCAACAGGATCTTGAGGAACTGGCACACCCACAATTCATGGAAGTCTGCATCACCCCTAACAGACTGAAAGCCACCAGGGAGATAGAAGGTCAGAACAGCTGGGTTCAGGTAGGCAGAAGCAGGGAAAAAAAGAAACTTCGTCAAACAACACCACCAGAAATCAAAACAACCAACAGATTTGAGTCACTTCAGAATTGTGATGAGCAGAACCAACAACAAGAGAATGAAAGGAACAACATCCAGGACCCTATTGACAGTGGTGACCAGACAGCAAAAAGAAGGGAGGTCATGATTGTTGGGGACTCCATATTGAGAAACACAGCAAGTTCAGTTCGCAGTTTGGACCCCCTTACTACAACAGTGTGCTGCCTTCCGGGAGCCTCGGTCAAGCACATCACTGAGAACGTGGACAGGCTCCTAGAACGAACAGGAGACGACCCGGTAGTAGTCGTCCACATCGGTACAAACAACATTGGAAGAGACAGACCAAAATCCCTGCAAAACAAATTCAGAGAGCTAGGAAGGAAATTAAAAGAGAAAACCAAAACTGTGGTATTTTCTGGTATACTACCCGCACCTTGCAAAGGACCATATGGACAGCTGGAAATAATTAATCAAAACGAATGGCTGAAGACGTGGTGCACACGGGAAGGCTTCACCTATCTTGATCATTGGACCACATTCTACAACGAGGACTATCTGTATAGACGGGATGGACTGCATTTAAATAACAAGGGAACTAGTCTACTCGGAGAAAAGATCCTCGAGCAGGTTCGGAAGCATTTAAACTAGAAAGGAAGGGGGGAGAAATCAACAAAAAAACAGAAGGGAGACCGCATCAAAACAAGAACAACAACTCAGGTAAGACAACCATTAAATGTATTTATCTAAATGCTAGAAGTATCAGAAACAAAATTCTAGAACTTGAAGCTACTGCACTAACAGGTAACTATGATGTGATAGGTGTTACAGAAACGTGGTTGTCTGAGAGTGATGGGGACGAATATAATATTTGTGGGTATACACTGTATAGGAAAGACAGGCAGGACAGAAGAGGAGGAGGGGTAGTGCTATACATAAGAAACAGTCTTGAAGCCCAGGTGTTAAACCTGGACAAAGAAAATAAAACCGAATCAATATGGGTCAGAATAACAGACAAAAATTCAAAAGGCATAATAATAGGAGCATGCTATAGACCGCCAGATTCAGACGGTGAGCAAAATAATCTGTTATACAATGACATTAGAAATGTGTGTAGCAAAGGAGAAGCCATACTAATGGGGGATTTCAACTTCCCCCAAATAAAATGGGAAAACCCGGTGGGTAGCGCGAAGGATGAAATAGAAATGGTGGAAATGACAAATGACTGCTTCCTAACACAATTTGTGAAGGCACCCACTAGAGGGGAGGCATGCCTTGATTTAGTCTTTTCAAATAACGAAGACAGAATAACTAAAACAGAGGTCAGAGAACCACTGGCAAACTCAGACCATAACATGGTCTCATTTGAAGTGTTTTTTAAATCCCCAAAAGTAATGACTAAAGTTAAGGTTTACAATTTTAGAAAAGCAAACTATGAAGGTATGAAACAGAGACTAACAGAAGTAGATTGGAGTAAAATAGAGAAAACACCCACAGAAGAAGGATGGTTGTTCTTCAAAAATGTAGTACTAGAGGCGCAAAACAATTATATCCCTAAAGTAGACAAATCTAAATGTAAAACTAAATTGCCAAAATGGTTTAATAGATCAATTAAAAAAAATATTCAGCGAAAAAAGGCACTTTACAGAGCATTAAAAAAGGACCAAAAAGAAAGTACGCAGAAAGAGTACACGGAACTGCAAACGCAAGTCAAAAAGGAAGTTAGAAAGGCCAAGAGAGAAATAGAAATGAACATTGCTAAGGGAGCTAAAACCAATTCCAAAATGTTTTTCCAATATTACAACAGCAAGAGAACATTCAAAGAGGAGATTAAATGTTTAAGAGATACAAATGGCAAAATCGTAGAGGAAGAAAAAAAAATAGCAAATATATTAAATGATTACTTTTCACAAGTTTTTACAAAGGAAGATACTGACAACATGCCCCACATGTCATCCAGTTCCTATCCAGTTTTAAATAACTTTAGCATAACTGAGGCAGAAGTGTTAAAGGGACTAGGAGCTCTTAAAATAAACAAATCCCCTGGGCCGGATGAGATCCTCCCAGTAGTACTCAAAGAAATGAAAGAAGTAATTTACAAACCGCTAACCAAGATCATGCAGCAGTCTCTTGACACAGGGGTGGTACCGACAGACTGGAAAATTGCAAACGTAATACCGATCCACAAAAAGGGAAACAAAACTGAACCAGGTAACTACAGACCAGTAAGCCTGACTTCTATTATATGCAAACTTATGGAAACTATAATAAGATCCAAAATGGAAAATTACCTATATGGTAACAGAGTACTGGGAGACAGTCAACATGGTTTTAGGAAAGGGAGATCGTGCCTAACTAACTTGCTTGATTTTTTTGAGGATGCAACATCGATAATGGATAATTGCAAAGCATATGACATGGTTTATTTAGATTTCCAGAAAGCTTTTGACAAAGTCCCGCACAAAAGATTAATTCTCAAACTGAACGCAGTTGGGATTCAAGGAAACACATGTACATGGATTAGGGAGTGGTTAACATGTAGAAAACAGAAAGTACTGATTAGAGGAAAAACCTCAGAATGGAGTGTGGTAACCAGCAGTGTACCACAGGGATCAGTATTAGGTCCTCTGCTATTCCTAATCTACATTAATGATTTAGATTCTGGTATAGTAAGCAAACTTGTTAAATTTGCAGACGACACAAAAGTAGGAGGAGTGGCAAACACTGTTGCAGCAGCAAAGGTCATTCAAAATGATCTAGACAAGATTCAGAACTGGGCAGACACATGGCAAATGACATTTAATAGAGAAAAGTGTAAGGTACTGCACGCAGGAAATAAAAATGTACATTATAAATATCATATGGGAGATATTGAAATTGGAGAAGGAATCTATGAAAAAGACCTAGGAGTTTTTGTTGACTCAGAAATGTCTTCATCTAGACAATGTGGGGAAGCTATAAAAAAGGCTAACAAGATGCTTGGATACATTGTGAAAAGTGTTGAATTTAAATCAAGGGAAGTAATGTTAAAACTGTACAATGCACTTGTAAGACCTCATCTTGAATATTGTGTGCAGTTCTGGTCACCTCGCTATAAAAAAGATATTGCTGCTCTAGAAAGAGTGCAAAGAAGAGCGACCAGAATTATTCCGGGCTTAAAAGGCATGTCATATGCAGACAGGCTAAAAGAATTGAATCTGTTCAGTCTTGAACAAAGAAGACTACGTGGCGACCTAATTCAAGCATTCAAAATTCTAAAAGGTATTGACAGTGTCGACCCAAGGGACTTTTTCAGCCTGAAAAAAGAAACAAGGACCAGGGGTCACAAATGGAGTTTAGAAAAAGGGGCATTCAGAACAGAAAATAGAAGACACTTTTTTACACAGAGAATTGTGAGGGTCTGGAATCAACTCCCCAGTAATGTTGTTGAAGCTGACACCCTGGGATCCTTCAAGAAGCTGCTTGATGAGATTTTGGGATCAATAAGCTACTAACAACCAAACGAGCAAGATGGGCCGAATGGCCTCCTCTCGTTTGTAAACTTTCTTATGTTCTTATGTTCTTAATTCCTCCTAAAAATATGTAGTAAATGGGGGGAATTTCTCCACAAATCATTTGAGCAGAACACTGTTAAATGTTTCATTTAATTTGAGGTGTATTTTAATAATGTCATTGGTTTTGTGTCTGACATCATGGAATACATAAATAACATTCTTTGAGGGTTGTTGTCATGTTCTGTGTGTATCAACTGACCGGTTGAAATGCACTGTAAGTGACTTCTGGATCTGATACAGCTGTAAAGTTCATCAACATTTTTATATATGTATTTATTTATTTCACTGAGACATTTGCACATGAATATCAAATTGAAGGTAACTGTTTTCCAGGGTTTTTTTTTTTTTTACCCTCAGTTTATTTAGTTATGTACTAATGAGAGACACTATTACACCTTTTCAGTCTTTTTTTTAAATCAGGTATCGGTCTACTAAAGGCTTTACCTTTAAACACATCAATTGTAGAATGGAAAACAATATCCTTTGTTATTTTTGGGGATATTTTACAATTAGCCAGTAGTTGATGTGTTGAGTACTTAATTGTTTTGTAAGATCTGCTATTAGAGTGACTTTATTGACAGTTTGATGTTTGGGATCAGTAACCAGGCAGTCAGATCGTTTGAAAATATAATTTGTGCATTTTTCCAACAACCACAGTATAGCATAACTATGCCATTCCCTTTATCAGTGTGTCTTTGTCAGGTATTTTTATGTATAACGTTGGAGCGTCACAAACGTTTTGCTGTATACTTTTTTTATTTTTATATCTGTTCTTGAATTCTCCACTTACATGCTTTTGGTGTTATACAGTAACATTCAACAGGTGCAAAAATGATGTGCATTACAGGAAGTTGAATAAATTGCTTACACAGTTTGACATGTTCTTCAGTAAAAGGATTTCAGAATAAAAAAAAAACTTTAAGGAATGAATATAGATTAGTTTAGTTGTACTACAGCATTTTTTTGTCTTTACAGATTGACTCTTCAACTGTTTTGCTCATAGAAGGTACATCTTTAGAGAAGTAGTTGCTGGCTCTTTGTGAAAGAGTAGCTTTGCGAAGTTATTGTGATAACCATGCTGAGAAAACGTGAAGTGATAGCAAGATCGTACCTTCCAGGAAAAACGTTCTCCTTGAAAAACTGAGAAAGAAAATGAAATTAAAGCCTTCATTGACTACCACTGAGGATTCAAGTGATGATGACAAGCATAGTCAGTGCAATGGCAGGAAACTGGGAAACAAGCATGCTGCAAAAAGCACCAGAAAAATCGAGATTGGGTGGATACATAATGGTAAACACGTCCGTGCTCGTGGTGGGGGTGTCACTAGAAGAATTTCTGTGTCAAAAAATATTGACTGTGATGACCTTTTAAAGATTGGTAAGGATCTATTCTTCCCAGATGGTCAGTCAAAGAGAGGTAATGAAAATCAATTCACATTTGAAATATGGGATTTTAAAGAAAACGTGCTGTCACTTGATATGACCGTTGGGGCTGCCTATGAAAAAGTAAAAATGGGAATAGTGCGTTTCTATCTGGCATCTTTGGATCATGGGGCAGTTGAAACTGTTGTGCAGGTGGTAGACAAAGTCCCGGAAATAACTGTCTGTTGTGAAAAATCTGGACTGGCACAATTCTGTGTTCCGCCAAAGGTCAGCCTCCACTCTGAATCTGAACCAGATACTGCAGCTCATTTATTAAAGAACTTTCCCAGCTCTCCATTGAAAGAAACTTCTGAATTTGACTGCTGTACATTGACAGAAGGTGAGCTTGGCCATGGGGCATCTAGAAATATTCTACAGTCATCTGCTTTTTTAAGTGCCATGCACTCTTCTGACTCGGAAATAGAATTTGGTCCATTAAATTATGAAATTGAAGCCTATGATGACACACTTCCTTCGGAAATACATTTTTTTTCTAATTTAAACCAACAGGTAGTGTCTTCCAATAAGCCAATGCCTCAGGGTGCAATTACGTTTGTTTCTTCAATATCAAGCAGGGTGACCCGATATCGCCCAAGCTTTTCACCGCCTGCCTGGAGCATGTATTCCGCCAGCTCAACTGGGACAACACCGGCATCAAGATGGAAGACTGCAGAAATGTTTGCGTTTTGTCACAGAAGCCGATATGCTTTGTGTTGAGAAAATTGACATTCAGTTTACATATATCAGGGGTCTGCAGCGAAGACCTGTTGCACACACTTGTGGACCACTTCTAGAGGTGCCGTGTACTTACAATACACATACTGAATGTGGAAGCGAGTTTCAGAACATTGTGGATGGCGACTGCCATAGAATGGATATCATTTGACTGTCATTTCATGTTGAAATGAAAACCCTACTAGCAAGCACATCTAAGGATCTTTGTGCTGCATGAGCGAATGTGAGGTGGGGCAATTCACACTCTTTGCTATACTACACAGGGATTATTTCTGGAGAAATTCAAATTGTTTTTGTCAATGTGTTGGTTTTGAAATGCATTTTTAAAGGGAGATGACTTGCCTTTTGATACTAGTACTTACTGTTAACCATTTACATGCAGATCTATAAAAATAAAAGTGATTTTGAATATTTCAAAAGTTACTGCCTATGTATTAAAAAGCAATCTTAAAGTGAATGTAGATGGTAACAGAAACACACTGTAGTGTAGAAGTTTAAAAACAGATAGTAAAAATCTACCAATATATATGTCAATATATGGATATCGTTACATTTTGGAAACAGGTATTGATGTTTTAGCTGATAGAGTTAAAATTGATTGTTACTTTGTCCTATTTAGTGAATAGGGCATTTCACATTCTCAATAAAATAACTGAAATCTAAAGCCTGATGTTTGTTTTCAAGTAAATTACCTGTGAGTTGGTGAGAGATCTTTTGGCCCAAAATTGATCTAAATAGATAACCTCTGCTAAACTTAAGGCTTGAGGCTTATTGGGTTATATTTTTAAAATAATAAAATGTATCACTGTTGACTGGGATTAATGTGTTAACATGGGGAAGACATTTCTTATAAGATTTTTGTAAATGATTCATTCTTGTCATTCGTGTCTTGCTCCAAGGAACAATTAATTGTTGCGATCAGTTTTAGAAAACATTTATGAAACAGAAAACCATCCTCTGAACATCACTATTATTATTATTATTATTATTATTATTATTATTATTATTATTATTATTAATATTTATTTGTTTAACAGGCACTGTTATCTAGAGCGACTTACAGTGGTTGCAAAATATTACAATACACAAGTACAAAATAATGCAAATACAGTTACAATTAGGAGCAAATACAGTGATACTTTTAATTACATCACCCATAGACTTAGGCAACATGAATAAACATAACATTTTAAATATAATTTTCATGATAGAAAAATGCATGCAGTAAGTCAAGATGTTAGATGTGCAAGATGTTAGGTCCTCCACTGAAGACCTATGGGAATCTTGTTAAACAACAAAGGGTACACTAGGTAAGGCAAACCAAGGAGCAAATTTCTTCCACAATTTATAAACATCAGCGAAATGGATTGCACATAAGAGAGTAAAAAATAAAATACAGAAACTTTGATTTCATTATGCTTAAATTTCAAAACTTACTGCATAACCACAAAAATGTAGAAAGGTATGAGATTTTAATATGAAGAGTTCTGATTTTGTGTAAACAGCGTCTGTTTACTAATGCTGGTATTACTCTCTGAAGCACATTTCTTACCCACTTTTGTTTCATGGATCTGCAGATTGAGTTTATGGCCACTTCTTGTCAGTGTGCTTCCATAGTTGTTTACCTAGTTGTTTGCCTGCTGCAGTCAACACACACTGACGGATTTTATACATTCTTAGTTACACACAGGTGTTTCTTCTAAACCAACGGATGTTCTACATGGCAACCAATAATAATGTAATTAACATAATAATATGCAATAATAATGCCTATAACAATCATCTCACACATTAAGGAAATGGCCTGTAGCGGTCTGTAATGGTACTATTAGAGTTTACAGCTGAGCCCCGTGTTGCTACATCACAGTAAGTATATCACAGGCAGAATATTTGGTGACTAATAAGTAAAACAATTAATTTGACAGTTGAGAGCTGCCACTCACTTTACATGTTGAATGAAATCCATTAGGTTACGGTTCAGAGTGGTGATTTGTAAACCCTGACCTGTCTTAAAGTGTCCCAGGATTATGGAGTCAGGTGTCAACCCTATTGTAAACCAATAAACACACTGATTCAGTTTTAAAGGATAGCTAACTGCCCAGACTAGATCCTAAGGACAATTTGGACATTCTACAATGAATGCATTTCAAAGGAAGCATAAATACAAAGAAGCCCTGAACACAGTAATTAACAGTAAATAAGCTCAAGGTAGCCACACCTTGATTGGCCTGGCTGTGTGGCATGGAGCATTGTCCTGCTGGAAAAACCAATCCTCAGAGTTGGGGAACATTGTCAGAGCAGAAGGAAACAAATTCTCTTCCAAGACAACCTTGTACATGACTTGATTCATGAGCCCTTCACAAAGACAAATCTGCCCGATTCCAGCCTTGCTGAAGCACCCCCAGATGAGTCCAATTTTCAGCTTTGCCCAACATCTGGTCGTCTAATGGTTAGATGGAGACCTGGAGAGGCCTACAAGCCACAGTGTGATCAAGAGGAAGATGGATGGTCACAAGCCATCAAACAAAGCCGAGCTGCTTGAATTTTTGCGCCAGGAGTGGCATAAAGTCACCCAACATCAATGTGAAAGACTGGTGGAGAGCATGCCAAGACGCATGAAATCTGTGATTGAAAAATCAGGGTTATTCCACCAAATATTGATTTCTGAACTCTTCCTAAGTTAAAACATTAGTATTGTGTTGTTTAAAAATGAATATGAACTTATTTTCTTTGCATTATTCAAGGTCTGACAACACTGCATCTTTTTTGTTATTTTGACCAGTTGTCATTTTCTGCAAATAAATGCTCTAAATGACAATATTTTTATTTGGAATTTAGGAGAAATGTTGTCAGTAGTTTATAGAACAAAACAAAAATGTTAATTACCCAAACACATACCTATAAATAGTAAAACCACAGGAACTAATAATTTTGCAGTGGTCTCTTAATTTTTTCCAGAGCTGTATAGACACACACACACACACACACACACACACACACACACACACACAAATACATTTTCATATAATTATTATCAAAAGTAACTTGTGCCCACATGAAACCCACAGTGGCCCAACATGGGCCACAATAGCAGAAGCCCATACTGGGCCAGAATGGCCCCACTGTGCAAATCCAGTTATGGGCCAATATCTTTGCCCGTGTTGGACCATTGCTGGGCCCATGTGGGCATGTTTGCTGGGATAAAGGCAATGTATACAGCATGCTTGTTGTCATGTTATTTGCCCCATCCAATAATTCATTTTAACAGTACCGAGTCAAAACAAAGAAAATGTAGTTATTAGGGTCTAAAATTCCAACTGCGAAAAAGTAAGCGGCAGGTTGAAGCGAGGTGGCTGTGCTAGATCGTTTTAGTACTGATTTCACTTGCAGACAGGAATACTTTTTATCTGGCCTGACTTTCCAGTTTGGTTTCTGAAAGCTGTTTATTTTACGGTCCGTTCAGCAGCCTCTGTAGTAGCCTTTTGTTTAATGTGTGATTCTGAAGCTAAAAAGCAATCGAACGTATTTTCACCATACACATTAAGACATGCAAAACAATTACCTCAATCTGCCTGTACAGCTGCTTTGTCCCATCCCCCTACTGCACAGTACAGGTCACAGAAAAGCAGCACAAATGCACTGATAGGCTGATTAATACTCTGTTGTCATTTGAATAGTAAACAACAACGTTAACCGCTTTGGAGAATTTTTTTTGTTTGTTTTTTGCTTAAGTGCAATGCACACAGGATAGCAAAGGCCTAAAAATGGGCTTCTACAGAAGGAAGCTACGTAGTTTGTGTCACTTGCATTGTGCAGTAGTTCATTTAAACAAGTTTTTTTTTCCTCTCTCTACTTGTTTGTATGCATTGGTCCCTAAAAGAGATTAATTTCTTGGTGACCCCCAATTTCACGATTTCCGCGAAATCGCGGTTAAGGGAGACCCCTATTTATTACGCATCCTAAAACAGGCAACTATGCAGAACCATATATCAAAGCCCCCATTCTTTAATGAACTCCTATTTTTTAAAGTGAATGTTACAAAATGAGAAACAGTTTGAGAGTGCGTAAGAGATGCAATAATTTGATTGCTTGATTCTAGTTTTGTGAAATTAGCATGCGTTTGACCTCTTTAAAAAAAACAGCAGTTAATTTAAGATTATTGTAAACACTGAAAACAGGGTCCATTATGTCCTGATACATTTCTTTCTTCCTAAGCGTTGTTGTTTTATACGGTTTTGAAAAAAAGCTATTCCACATAATTTCAACATTAAGTTATTAGCAGCACTGTCTATTTACCAGACATGCATGTGCAACTAGTAGAAAGATAAGCCGGCCCACACAGTATGCAGAGCAGACAGATGGTGTGCTTCAGCTGCTACTTTAAACACAGAAACCAATTCATTAGCATTAATGATTTCATTCATGTTGAAATTGAACTGGAATAAAGCTGAGCTTTAGAAGTCGTCACACCTATTTATTTTTTAGTATAATAGAGATTAACCCCAATTAGCTTGGAAATTGTTAAGGAACAGATGTTGAATGCACAAAGAAGATAATTTCACATGACGACTTTAACAGAGAATTGGATAAAAGTGTGTTGGTAAGTTTTAGATAACATGGTATATTATCAACTCTGTGTGGTACTAATGAACTATCTCTCTCTCTCTCTCTCTCTCTCTCTCTCTCTCTCTCTCTCTCTCTATATATATATATATATATATATATATATTGTAAGGTACCAGGGAGGGGGTTAAAATCCTTCCCTGCTAAAAACCTTGTGAGAATGCACATTTGGGTGTTATGGGGTTTAAATTGTAATTGTTTTAATGATTTAGTTAATCCTCGGCACCTGATCGTAATTATAAATTAGAGACAGGTGCAGGGTATTTAAAAGAGGCAGCCAGACTGATCGGGGCTGCTGAGTGAAGAGCCCGACTGCGTGTGTGTCCAGTCGTATTGAAGAGAGTGCTGAGAGAAGCCCGTTTTGGTGTTTGTCAGGTAAACGGCTTAGCCGTCCTGTGGTTTAGTGAGGAACCAGTCTATGTTTAGTCAGAGCTCCAAGAGGGAGCTAGGCATTTGTTTTGTTTTCATTTCTGTGTTTATTAAAAAAGTGCGCGTCAGCGCCGTAAAAAATCAATTTTTGTGTCCTGGGTCTACTTTGAAAGGGGCAACGAACGTGAAATGTTTTTTATATTAAGATACCACCCCTAATTTACCCATATATATATATATATATATATATATATATATATATATATATATTATATATAATATATATATGTATATATATATAAGTAATTTTTAAATACAGTTTTGATTGTATTTATTAATTTCCCCACCCCCATGCTCTGGAATGGCACATTTATAGTTTATTGTTCCAATGCTGATAGTGTGGCTTTAACACCTAAAATGTAATAAATAAATAAAAAAAAAAGAATGCAGCACTGATATTTGTATTTTTTTTTAAGTCAAATACATTATTTCTTAATATATGTTATTCATTTACTACAAATATATTGCAAAAGCTCAAAGTCGGCACAGTACTGTCTCGAAGGTCTTAATTTAACAGAAATCACGTGTCTGGTGATGAGTTTGCAATACTGCTGCTGGGTTCATGGGTTCAGTGATCAGAGGCTAAAATAAACACCAGGAACAACGTGATTTTTTTTAAGCTACTGTACTTGCACCCTGGTCTCAGACTGTGTTGTCTCTGGTTGGTGTTGGAGAGAAATGTCAGTGAGCTTCCTCAGTTAGCTTTGTTATTGATCTTCTTTACATGACATCTATTTTATAACTACCTTACTTTTGTAATCCCTGTTACATGTTTTTTATATTAAGAACTACCACCCCTAATTTATCCAGTCAATGTATATATATTTAAGTAATTTTTAAATACAGTTTTGATTGTTTTTATTAATTTCCCCACCCCATCTCTGAAAACTTTTCTCTGTACGATTTGATTGTAATTAAATACATATTTTTAAAAATTATTTTGATTAGGAGCCGTGTTTCGTGTAATTAGCTTTGAAAGAACATGTCTGATTATTTTCTGTATCTTGTTTTGTTGATGTGACCGGACTGGAAAGCACTCCCATTCTGAGGCTGTCGTGTCCGACGCCATTGTAACTGGTCACGGGTGTGGGGAGCGAGTTGAAACCTGGTTTCATTTTCTTTTTTGTCCAGTGGTGTAAGCTGAACGATTAGATGATAAAGTAAACATTAGGAAACACATGATTTTTTAAAAATAAGTTCCTCTACTCGAAACTTTGTCTTAGACTTGGTTGTCCCTGGTTGAGTTGGTGTTGGAGAGAAACGGCAGTTGGCTGGTTGTTTACATACACAGATTGATCTACTTTACATACCATATATTTTTATTATTTTTGTAATACCTGTATTACATATTTTTTTTTAAATCCAATTTTGATTAGTATTTATTTATTTATTTTCCCAGCTTACTCACACCCAGAAAACATTTTAGGATTTTTTTTTTTCCCCCTCGATTTGATTTTCATTTTGTTTTCTCCTGGTCAATTTAAAAACGTTTTTATAATTTCTTGATCAGACTCTCCCCCCTGTTCTACATGTGTAAAAATAAAGTACAGGTTTGATTGGTACTTATTGATATTTTCCTCTCCTCATCCCCATGAAAACGCATCCTTTTTTCCCTACAATTGATTGTAATTATTGATTTTAATTGTATTTTTATCTGGTCCAGTTAAAAACGTTTTTACAATTATCTGATTTTATTTTATCCTGTTCTATATTTTTATTGTGTTAAAAAACACAAAATGTTAGACTTTTTTTGGCTCCCTTTAAAAAAAACAACTATTATTTTGCAATTTGCAATTCTGATTTTTTTTTTTTTCAAACTAATTGGCTTTACAACATATTTGTGTTTTTATTTAATTATTTCATCTCCCCTCAAAACACACGTTGTAATTGTGCAGGATCTAATTGTATTATTTCATTTTTAAAATGCATAATTAGGCTTGCAAGCCTATTGTTATCGATGTGTTTCTTGTTTTCCCGCCCAAACCACATCGTAGTCATGGAAACGCATACGTAAGTAGATGCCTAAGTGTGGACAACCAGACTGGCGTCCCCAAGTGGAAAAAGTTCACAGTTTGGCCACTAGGCTAGATCCCGTGAAAATATTGGACAATTTTCAAAACTCTTTAGACAAAAACGACTTAAGATGCAGATCTGACAATGTCAGCAGAGTGGAATACATAATGTCACATAACTGGAGTACATAATGTCACATAACCAGAGAATAGAAAGACTTTGGAAAGATGTGTTCCTACAAGCTGTAGAGCTCTTGTACGAGGAATTCTATGATTTAGAAGATCTTAGTACATTAGAGGCAGATAATGATGTTCACAAAACATGCTTGCAGTTGGTGTACCTTCCAGAAATTAATAAAAGATTACAAATATTCTGACAAGGATGGAATGAACATAAAATCCGAACAGAAAGGAACAGAACACCTGAACAAATTTGGTCAGGTGGACTGGCTGCAGCACTTGCAAGCGCTGCTGAATCAGGGCCAAGCATTTTGGATGGTAAACAATTTGAAGAAGATTTAATATTACATTTACAAAGAGCTGGAGTCCAAACAACAGATATTTTTAGTATGACAGAAACTGAAGAGCATTCCAATCCACTTAATTTAACTACTCAGCAGTTTAATATCCTTAAAGAGGAAATCCAACTTGAAGGAGAGTTTAGAGATAAATATGCACATTGCATTCACAGAACACTAGTTTGTTTTCTAACGATACCTCCAATGCATCCCCAAATTATTAAATTAAATTATTAAAACAAACAAATAATAAAACCATTCTATTTGTTTTAATATGATCATTCTGGATCTTAAGTTTTCAAGACACAGCACAGCAGAATGTTGTACTTTTTCACCAGTTCAGGAAGCTTGTTTTCCATGATTGCCTAGGTGCGGTCGGAGCACATTAAGTTGTTTTATGATTTTGTCATGAATTCCACCTAGCATAAGGGTGTCTAGAAACTACAAGTGGACATAGACCTGTGTGGTTTTGTAAGCTGGAGGGTACACTAGCTGTAGGAAATTATGGCTTAAAGCCTTTATAACTACCAAGCAACATCCAATGACTGCAAAGTCACCATCTTGCATTTTACTTTTACCTACATTGTTTAACAATTCCACGTAATCACTATTGTTCTAGAAAAAAAGTAATACTTTTGAGGAACTGAGCCTGCATTTATTTATTTATTGTACACAAAGAGATGATTGGTGGTCACAGTTACCTGTGGTAAAAACTTTCATATAATTTGTCCAGTCCAATATGAAAGCAGGACACATTGTATTGATAACATCAAACTGTATTTAAATGCTTCTGTTCTGATTGTAATATTTTACCATTGAACATATGACTGAGGACTATAACAATGTTATCATTCAAAAACATGTTTATTTATTTGTGTGTCTTTTTAACATGAACACCCTTAATGTCTGTTTGAAAGTTAAGACAGCTTTATTTTCATAAATGTAAAATGTTTTGGTACAAAAGTTAAACAGTAAGTATGTGAATTTGGCAATTAACTTCTTATCCAAAGTCAGGAAAAAAATAAAACTCACACATTTTCTTTCTTCACTTGGGTAAATACAGGTTACATACAATGTTGAATCCCCAAACAGGTCATTTTATACAAACAATTTGACCTCATATTTTCAAAATAAACTTTTTTTGTAAGAAAACACACTTGAGATGTAGGGAAAAAATGCCTCACACAACAAAGGGCATTTGCTCAAACAGTTTGACACCATCAGTATGATAAACCATGAGAAGCAAGGTTCCATTCCATTGCTCTAAATTCAGTGTATGGTTTTAATTGGCACATCGTAAGCTCAGACAGTAAAATGCAACAGAATAAAAACAGTGTTATTTCAATGAATGGCTGAACAGCACTGTAACTTTAAAGTAGGTGATAAGACAATGCAATCGAACATTTGGAAGTCAGATTTATCATATTTTCCACCATCGCAGGACTTGGCGAGTTAAGTTTTACACCTTAAATTTAAAGTGATTATTTCTTAGACTCAGATGAGAGGAACATCACAAGTCCTGTTTAGTAGTAAGTCAGTTTAGGTCCGTTTAGGTTTTTTTTTTATTGAACAAGCATAACATGACAAGTTACACTTGTTTGACATCTGTTCTCTCTCTCTCTCTCTCTCTCTATATATATATATATACACACACACACACACACACACACACACAGATATATATATACTCACACACACACAGATATATATATACGCACACACACACACACACACACACACACACACGACTGCAGTGAAACCAGAGTAAGGGTGGTTATGTATAAAGTCAGTGAAATGAATCCTGTTTTAAATATCGTTATACACAGTTGTAACAATTACTATGTTCACATTATTGTTTTGAGATTGGGCTTTTATTAGGGAGCTCCCCTAAATCACTTGTCTAGAAAGATACAGGGTATGAATGCTTGTGACAGGGTAGACGTCTGTCACGTGGATGCGTGCATCTGCTGCTGAGTGACAGGCAGGAGATCAAGACGGAGTTGATACGCCCCACAGGTGAACAGGTTTTATTTGCACATCAACAAGCTGAACAGCTCATGTGCCACTAGCAGCAGTGGCAGCGACGGAGCACATACAACACAGTGTACGAAAACTCTGGTAGGATCTACAGTCTCTGAACGAATCGTCTCTGTTCAATAACAAACTAATGTTACTGAAGAGCTTGATCATAGTAGATAAACAACAGGTTATTCTGTGTGTGTGTGTGTGTGTGTGTGTGTGTGTGTATATATGCTCAATATAAAGCCTATGTTATAAAAGTAATTGGAATGCATTAAAGGGAATTGGAACAGAAAACTATAAATTCTTTATCTGAACTGATTGCTGACCCTCCTTTTTTTTTTATAGACTTTACGCTGTGGTGTTCCTGGGAAGTCATGCTATCAAGGCTTTACAAATCATTATGAAAGAAGCAGGCTTAAGTAATTTGGTATTTACAAGTAAAAAAAAGTGTTTATATAAAAACATCCCTTGTCAAATGATTCTTCACGTCACTTGACTTCAGATATAGCTGCTGTGATTCTAACCACTACCTTAAATCATTGTCATTATAAATGCATTTTCTGAATTTAGAACGGATTTCATTTCTCGTCTGAAGTCCTGCACTGAAGCATAGCTTACTGGTGTCTCTAGTGTATTGCTACAAGTGTGTGCAATAGCTGTCCTCAGGCTACCACAAAGTCTGTTAAATACTATTGTAATGCCATCATTTGGCAGTAATGGGGATCCTGTAACAGAATGCAGAAATTTGGACATTTCGTCCTGATCCACTGACTTGATGACGTCACGTAAATAGTAATAAGCAACAGCTTCTTCAGGTTTCAGGTCGTTTTCAGAAGTTGTTATACGCTGCAACACACAGTCTGCTGTAGGCATCTCCTGCCAGTACAGGTACGAAATTAATATCTGTATCTAACTGTGACCAAAATGCTCTCATATGAGACTCTGGAATAGCCTGCCTTATAAAGCAATTCAAGAACATTGGTTTTATTACCAGTTCATTTTGCGCTACAAGAACCAGTTGCTCTCTAAAATCTTTAGCTGAAGGAACTGTGTGCATGCCATTCACAGAATAAAAGGTCAGCAAGTCAGATCTTTCAGAAATGCTTAGTTTATCAAAACTATTCAAAGCCTTTTGCAGCAAGGTTCGTTCAGGTACTGTTACATGGAGCATAAAGTCATCCAACAGTGTTCTACTATCAATCATATAGGTATTAAACACAATAGATAGCAGTGTTGATCTACAAAATTTGGGCGATACGCAATGATTAAGCTGACACATGTGTGACAAAACTTTACCAACAACAGAAAAAATGTCCTGCTCTTTGGCATATTGATTTATTGGTATACATGGGACAGGAGCATCCTCACCTTTAAACCACTGAATGAAAGCACTGTTCGAAAAAGAAGAAAAAAGATCTTTTGTTAACCCACCAAAGTCATCTCCCTCTTCCCCAGTAAAGTTAACATGTAAACGTTTATTGATGATACTTTGATTACTGTAAATTCTTTGTACATCTTTTAGAACAGTGTGTCTCTTAACTTCAACTGTAACTTCTTCTTCCAATAACACATCTCGTTCAGAGAAAGCTGTGTAAGGTAGAAACACAAATATTACATTACAGTAGGTTGTATCTTTAAGTTGTACCTTTCATTCCTCAAATTTCATATTTTGCAGAAATATGCTGAATGTTATTAAAATATCCACTATCATGGCATCTCAATTGTGAGAGACACCGTGTTTCTTGAAGAGATCACTATAGTGAACATGAAATCCACGCCCAAGAGCCTCTTACTATGTATGGATTGTCACCCAGTGCAGTCTCTACCTCACCGAGGGTTTCATTCTTTCTTTTTTTTTTTTTTTAATTACACGTGGTTTCATAAACTAAATTTTAATACGGTAACATAACATAATTTTTAGTCAAAAAAGGTCAGTTTGGTAATTTTAGAATTGCCGAATAATGAGTTGAGTTAAAAAAAAATTAAGAAAAAAAATACATACCTCTTTCAAACTCCTGCTCCTTTTCTCCCAGAAGAGACTGGTGGAGCTGAACCTTACGGGAGAGAAATATTAGAGAAAATATCTAATATGTAACATTGCAGAAAATACTGAAATTAAAACCTCTGATTAAAATACCTTAACCCGTCTTTTCATCCAATCAATTTATTTGAATTCAATATACTGTATGTATCAGCATGGAAGACAATCCAGCAATTATGGAGAGGTTTAAAGTTCTGGCAACACAATTATTAACCTGGGAAACAACACAAGCTTATACCATAACAGTAACAACATGAAAAACTTCAAATGTAATATACTTGAGCAAAGCCATTTCAAAATGAATGATCTTATGAGTGCACTGAAAATGATTACACAGTTTAAACAAAGACTAAGCTAAATATAATACTTTGCATGAAAACATCAATCAATATCTTATGAACACCGAATTATAAAATACATTTTTCAAAAACTAAAAACACTCAGGCTGTAACAAACATCCAAGCAATAGCAGAAAGGTTTGTAACTTTTCTGTAGAATTTCAAAACATTAAAACAGCACTTTTTAATTAAAAACATGTTGGCACCACAAACCTTTACTGGCAGGACAGGAAGATGCTCTCCAGTGACATTGGTAACGTGACCTGTGATTGGCCACCTTAGGTTGAAGTCCTGAAACTGCAGGTGCAGAGGAGTTGCTGTTAATGTGCTACTAGTCTGTCCTCCATTTTCAAACTACTGATGCAAGAGAACTGTTGTAGATCTGTTTTTAGGTAAGTAAAATTATTTATCACACTCTTCATTCAGCATTTTACTGAATATTATTTTCCAAACAGAATAATCTTGAAAGGCTTTGAAACAGTAACTGCATTTAAAGCCCACCAAACTGACCAGACAAGGGCTTTGCAAACACTAATATATTTCATAAATAAGCACAATAGACCAGTTAAGCAATATAGTTATCCTACCTCAGCTGCCCTTTGTGGGATGCTTTCTGATGTTTCATTTTCTAGAAGATCAGCCATTGCATTGGTAGCATGTTGTTGCATAACCTAAAAAATTGAATCGTTACTTTTTCTGGTAAATGAACACAAATTAGAAACACATTGTGTAACAACACTCCTTTAATGTGTATGGACTCCTAAGTGAATGAACTGTGACTGAACCTCTTTTTCTCTTTGGTGGTAGTCTTCTACAGTGGGATTTTCTGAAGTCCTTGTACCAATATTTCCATTTGACAATTCTTGTATATGCACCTGGAGAAAATAGCAATGAACACTACTAAATATTCACCAGTTTAAGTACATGACAACCTTTTGGCAGAGCTAAAAGCCAATTCAGCTCAATGAGTGTAAAACTAACATGAGAGTGTACTGATCATTAATGTCGTACTGCACCCACAAGATGAACTGGATCCTACACCTTAGCATTGGGCATACAATAGTAGCACATTCTTTATTGAGCAGTTATATGATACAATGGCCTGTGGTTTCATAGTACAAATATAAATAAGATGATTATTTATGAAGCTATCCTGTCATGTGTTCTTCTGTAGAGGTCATATCTACCTGCTCCTGAACTTGCAGTTGGGTCACTGATGCATTGCTTCCTGCTGTTACTTGACGGCTTTCATTTAACATGCTTCCTTCTGTTTTCTGAATAATACAAACAAAAATCCATAGCTAATGAGGAAAACTCATGCAATTTCCTATTTGTACTCTTGTATGTTTGTATTGATTGACATAGATTTGTTTTAAACCTTAGGATACATGTTGTGTGTATGTGTGGTGCAAATATAGGGCTGGCAGGCAGGGGGTTAAAATCCATAATACATGTGAGAATGTGGCTGGAGCCTTAATTGAATGATTAATAGTTAATTAGGCTCCAGCCACATGTTATATAAGGAAGTGAAATCCTTTGTCTGGGGAAAGGTGTTTAGGTGTGTTTGTAGTGGTATTGTGTGGCACTTGGTCAGGGATGGGAATGCCAAGTCTGACTTCAGAATAGATTTGTTTAACCTTTCATTTTGGCTCTTGTGCTTGTTTATTTTCTCCTGACACTTCTTTGTCTTAATAAATGTGTGCCCCGGTGCTTTAAACTACAGCTTTCTAGGCTCTGAGTCTCCTTATTGATGCTATCCTGCTACAGTGAGGAAGAAGAACTCTTACTTGAGAGGGATTTACAGCAGGTTACAATTCACATTTATTGAGACATAAAACAAACATATAACTGGACATACATCATGAGATAAAGAACAAAGTTAAATACAATTTGCAAGTGTGTTTCTTAAATAATGCAATAATACATTATTTTAAAAAGCGTGTGTTTTAATGCCCTGATTTAAACTTTGTGTTTATGGCAACCAGCCGAGAAGTGACACATTAGACTTAAGAAAATATATTACAATTAAAACTAGTTCTATCAAAGTATACTAACAGACCACTGTAATAGACTGATCAAATACACTGGCATTTAGTTTTATTTACATTTGCAAAATTGGTAGGAATCACATATGTAGTGAGTTTAAACTAGGAGAATCTCAGTATGACGAATTGCACTGCAGTAGAAATCTTTATAGCTTCTTAGGAACACATCCTCAGTTTTTGTAAAGTAGTTTAATTGATAAATATAATCACAATCAATTCTGAAATTCTAGGTGATGCAGAAACGTTTGGCTATATCTGTACATTTAAATTAAGCAGAGATTTCGGATATGTATGTATGTAGGCATATGTATGTCTGTCTCTTTGTCTATATATATGCACACTATTTAAGCTTCTATTATTGTATTTTAATTTAATCTAAAAAAAAACTCGATCCACCTTTACAGAACAATAATTAGGTAGTAAAGACCCACCTGTCATAAAGAATAAACTGACCTACCTCAGTTGGCAATGGTTTATCACGATTAGGAACTATAAAAATCTTTCCTCTTCCCTCTTCCTATTTGTAGGTCAGCTGCAGACGTTATGTTTAGCTTACTAAGACACTGACCCTTCTCTGCCTTTGCAAAGGGAAAGCCAGTTTGATGCAAAAGAACGTCAGGAAAACTATCTAGCACAAAATTCTCTAACTGTCTTAAACTCCAGCTTCGCTGAACAGTAGATTTTGAACCATATCTTTCACTGGTAGCAGGTTGTTCACATTTAGGAACTCTTACAGCAACATAAACAATGGAGAAACAATCAGTGGTTTGATTAAAATATATAAATTGTATTGTGTAACATAACATTTGCAAATAAAATGAATGGTTTTAATCTGTATACTTCTTTTCTCTTTTTTTTTTTTTAGAAGAGAAACCACATTTAAAACAGTAAAAAATAAAATGCACGTTAAACACTGGAACGGTTATTATTAGGAGAATATGTAACCTACCTAATCCATTTCTTGTCAGTCTTGATAGTTCAGACGGTGGTGGTACAAATTCTTCATTGTTCTTTTGCAGTAAGAAAAAATGAGTCTTCCATAAATGTCCCTTTTGCTGTCCTTTTTTCTGCCTTTCTTTCCTACATTAGTTTCCAATTTCCAAGAAAGAAGAAAGAAACAGCTAAAAGTACACAAGGCATAAAAATCAGGGATAAGAATTCTAACTTCAGATAGTCAAGATTGAATATTATTCTAGAAGTAATGGAGAGAGGAAAAAAGGTTCACACAAAATCAAAGTTGATACGAAATAAAAGAAAATTACCTTATTAACATTAAAAATACTTTTAAATAACTAACACAAATTACTTAGCACCATTCTAAATATGAGGACATCTGTGTTGCTTTATAGTAACAAGGTAGCAGCAGAAAAGGAATAAAAGCAGTGTCTTTAGATATTCTATCCCTTTTTTCTGTCAAATATTAAATTATGTATGACGCTGTAAAAAAGAAAATGAAAACGTACTTAAATGATCATTAACATTAAGATTAATAATAAAAAAGGCTATTATGGTCTACATTTAGAAGAATAACTGGCTGGCGTAAAGCAGGTTGGTAATATAACATATTTTCTTTGTATTTTATGTTACCTGCTCTTGGTGATGAGTCCACAGATCTACTTCTAAACAGGGCCCTTGTCTCACTGACAAAAGAGGCTGCATCAAAATCTATACGAGACCTCAATTCAGATTCCGCTTGGCGAACTGATGACAGGGCGCGGGTTAAAACCCTGTGTACCTGCTCTCTTCCACCTGTCATGAGGCAGACCTCTGTGATGAAATAATGCTGTGAATATTTACAAAGGGTCATATAAAGTTACATAATAAACACCCACAAAAGAACGTAGTGCTCTGCATAACCACACACATTACTGTACCATCCACAGTACAGATATTTTAATTATATACCTGTTAATGATTAGTAGCCTATAAGTGAAATGTTGATAGTTTGAAAACAGTCACAGTATTGGAAAAGAAGCACGGAGCCGTGCGCACGAATATCAAGCGTGTCTTCCCACTGTGCGAAACTCGCTGCCTGTTTTAACCTGGGTTTGTTTCCATAAGAGAATCTAAAACTTGTTTGATGTTTTCCGACAGCTGGACACGAGTGCAATTTACATAAAGGTCGCAGAATTACTATTCATTGTGTAAATGTGAAACCTATATGTTGTTAATGACCCCTCACCCCCAACAACAGTCGGAAAAGCTTCCCGACCGCAGTGAAGTATGTTGGAAATGGTGCGCGGCCAGTCTGAATTGACATGTCATATCTGCAACACAATTCTTTTCTACATTCTCCATTAGCTCGCAGTCACAGAAATAGCAACTCGGTGTCCAGCTGCCACAGCGTACACACATATTGAACCCAGCGAAAATTGTACCTGTTTTGTATGAAGTTTGCACGCTTAACTTCTAATCAAGTATACAGATGGTCTCACGTTATATTTTCATTAGGCTTTTTTTTCTTTTTTTTTTTTTTTTTTTTACACAAAAACCTTAACTAATTCTTTGTTCTAAAATAATTTATCTCGTTGAACGTTTGTGTACCTTACACATAACATAACCACATCCCCACCCGCCTAAGTTATACTGTACACGTTTTTTTTTTTTTTCTGTCGTAAATCATACATAAACAAATAGCGGCACTATTCATGTACTTACCTTTCTTCCAGTCAAAAAAGTAATGAGGTTTAAATAAAAAAAAAATGCAATCTTCACTTCGGTGTTAGAACTATAACACTGACGCCTCCAAATATAAATGGCATAGGTTTATTAACAAAAACAAACGTAAGGTACACACTTCGTGTTTATTTCCAGATATCTGTAAATCATTTAGAGATCTCTCTCAATAGCTTCCTGTTCATTTAGAGATCTCTCTCAATAGCTTCCTGTTCATTTAGAGATATCTCTCAATAGCTTCCTGTTCATTTAGAGATCTCTCTCAATAGCTTCCTGTTCATTTAGAGATCTCTCTCAATAGCTTCCTGTTCATTTAGAGAGCTCTCTCAATAGCTTCCTGTTCATTTAGGGATCTCTCTCAATAGCTTTCTGTTCATTTAGCGATATCTCTCAATAGCTTCCTGTTCATTTAGAGATCTCTCTCAATAGCTTCCTGTTCATTTAGCGATATCTCTCAATAGCTTCCTGTTCATTTAGAGATCTCTCTCAATAGCTTTCTGTTCATTTAGCGATATCTCTCAATAGCTTCCTGTTCATTTAGAGATCTCTCTCAATAGCTTCCTGTTCATTTAGATCTCTCTCAATAGCTTCCTGTTCATTTAGCGATATCTCTCAATAGCTTCCTGTTCATTTAGAGATCTCTCTCAATAGCTTCCTGTTCATTTAGAGATCTCTCTCAATAGCTTCCTGTTCATTTAGAGATATCTCTCAATAGCTTCCTGTTCATTTAGAGATCTCTCTCAATAGCTTCCTGTTCATTTAGCGATATCTCTCAATAGCTTCCTGTTCATTTAGAGATCTCTCTCAATAGCTTCCTGTTCATTTAGAGATCTCTCTCAATAGCTTCCTGTTCATTTAGAGATCTCTCTCAATAGCTTCCTGTTCATTTAGAGATCTCTCTCAATAGCTTCCTGTTCATTTAGAGATCTCTCTCAATAGCTTCCTGTTCATTTAGAGATCTCTCTCAATAGCTTTCTGTTCATTTAGCGATATCTCTCAATAGCTTTCTGTTCATTTAGAGATCTCTCTCAATAGCTTCCTGTTCATTTAGCGATCTCTCTCAATAGCTTTCTGTTCATTTAGCGATATCTCTCAATAGCTTTCTGTTCATTTAGAGATCTCTCTCAATAGCTTCCTGTTCATTTAGAGATCTCTCTCAATAGATAAAGAAGTTATCGTTCCTGTTCATTTAGAGATCTCTCTCAATAGCTTTCTGTTCATTTAGCGATATCTCTCAATAGCTTTCTGTTCATTTAGAGATCTCTCTCAATAGCTTCCTGTTCATTTAGCGATCTCTCTCAATAGCTTCCTGTTCATTTAGAGATCTCTCTCAATAGCTTCCTGTTCATTTAGAGATCTCTCTCAATAGCTTCCTGTTCATTTAGCGATATCTCTCAATAGCTTTCTGTTCATTTAGAGATCTCTCTCAATAGCTTCCTGTTCATTTAGAGATCTCTCTCAATAGCTTCCTGTTCATTTAGAGATCTCTCTCAATAGCTTCCTGTTCATTTAGAGATCTCTCTCAATAGCTTCCTGTTCATTTAGAGATCTCTCTCAATAGCTTTCTGTTCATTTAGCGATATCTCTCAATAGCTTTCTGTTCATTTAGAGATCTCTCTCAATAGCTTCCTGTTCATTTAGAGATCTCTCTCAATAGCTTCCTGTTCATTTAGAGATCTCTCTCAATAGCTTCCTGTTCATTTAGAGATCTCTCTCAATAGCTTTCTGTTCATTTAGAGATCTCTCTCAATAGCTTCCTGTTCATTTAGAGATCTCTCTCAATAGCTTCCTGTTCATTTAGAGGTCTCTATCAATAGCTTTCTGTTCATTTAGCGATATCTCTCAATAGCTTCCTGTTCATTTAGAGGTCTCTCTCAATAGCTTCCTGTTCATTTGGTGATCTCTCTCAATAGCTTCCTGTTCATTTAGAGATCTCTCTCAATAGTCAGTAAGTCCATTCAAAATGTAGAGCATTTTCACAGGAAGTTATTTCGAGATATCTTGAAATGGCTTCTTGTTCATTTGAAGAGATCTTCAAAAACTAGAAAGGAAAGGGGGAAAAATCAACAAAAAAACAGAAAAAAAACAGAAGGGAGACCGCATCAAAACCAGGACAACAACTCAGGTAAGACAACCATTAAATGTATTTATCTAAATGCTAGAAGTATCAGAAACAAAATTCTAGAACTTGAAGCTACTGCACTAACAGGTAACTATGATGTGATAGGTGTTACAGAAACTTGGTTGTCTGAGAGTGATGGGGACGAATATAATATTTGTGGGTATACACTGTATAGGAAAGACAGGCAGGACAGAAGAGGAGGAGGGGTAGCGCTATACATAAGAAACAGTCTTGAAGCCCAGGGGTTAAACCTGGACAAAGAAAATAAAGCTGAATCAATATGGGTCAGAATAACGGACAAAAAATCAAAGGGCATTGTGGCAGAGCACAGCTCTGCTCTTTAGAAATTGGCAGGGATGGGGTTAAATTCCCCTACTTGCCTTGGTTCATTGTGTTCAGGTGGCTGGGGTTGATTAGATGATTAGTTTAATTAACGATCAATCAGCGCCCAGCCACCTGACATAAAAGGAGGCCTCTGCTTTTCATTTGGGAGGAGGGACTGAGGAAGCAGGTTGGTGTTTTGGTGTTTTGGTGTTTGTGATTTTTGAATGTTTTTGAATCCAGTGAAGGCATTGCCCAGCCTGGAAACCTTTATTTTTGTGAGTGTATTTTTGCTTTATTTTGTTTATTTTGTGTTTAAATTGCTTTGTTTTGGCCCTTGTGCCCTTTCATTTTTGTGTTTATAATAAAATAGTTATTTTTTTTGAACTCCAGACTGTCTCTGGACCTCTATCCACTCACCAGCCTGCCACATTTGGTGTGAGAAGTGGGATAGCGCCACCTAGAGGCTCAGAGCAGTATTTTGTTTTATTTATTTATTTTTTTGGAATTTTTGGAATCTTTATTTTTTTCTTTTAACATGGGAAAGAAGAGCAGACAGCGGCAAAGGCAGGACAAGCAGCAGCTGAAGAAATGTAAGCTGCTGCAGCCACCGCTGGAGGACCCGGCCAGCCTCTTCCCCTGGTGTTCCTGGTGCGGGAAGGAGGACCATCGTTGGCGGTCCTACCCAGATGTGCCACCGGCAAACTGGTGTGGCCGGTGTGAGGAGGACGGCCACAACTGGGCAGGATGCCCCTACAACCAGGCCCAGGAGGAGGTGCAGTGTTCACCCCGGGCATTAGGGGCCACCCCACTACCTCCAGCACCACCACCTTCACCACCGTCCCAGGAGATCTGGGACTGAGGAGGTTGATGCACCCTGAGGCAGACCTTGGCCACGATCTCCCCATAGTTATCAACACACTGTGGCATCGAGATGGGGAGAGGTGGGAACAATGGAAGGAACAACACCACCTAGCGTCCTTCCCAGAGGTTGCCCTCATGGTGGTTAATTACCTGGCGATAGACATGGGAGATGCCCCGGTCACTCCAATAAAGAGGGGTGAGCCGTCGCTCCCAGAGCCAGAGAGGGAGGAGGAGCTGCCGTCGCTCCCAGAGCCAGAGAGGGGTGAGGAGCTGCCGTCGTCCCCAGAGCCAGAGAGGGGAGGAGCCGCCGTCGCTCCCAGAGCCAGAGAGGGGTGAGGAGGCTGCCGTCGCTCCCAGAGCCAGAGAGGGGTGAGGAGCTGCCGTCGCCCCCAGAGCCAGAGAGGGGTGAGGAGCTGCCGTCGCCCCCAGTGCCAGAGAGGGGTGAGGAGCTGCCGTCGCCCCCAGAGCCAGAGAGGGGTGAGGAGCTGCCGTCGTCCCCAGAGCCAGAGAGGGGTGAGCTGCTTTCCCGAGAGCCAGAGAGGGGTGAGGAGCTGCCGCCGTCCCGAGAGCCAGAGAGGGAGAAGGAGCTGCCGTCGCTCCCAGAGCCAGAGAGGGAGGAGGAGCTGCCGTCGTCCCGAGAGCCAGAGAGGGAGGAGGAGCTGCCGTCGTCCCGAGAGCCAGAGAGGGAGGAGGAGCTGCCGTCGTCCCGAGAGCCAGAGAGGGAGGAGGAGCCGCCGCTCCCAGAGCCCGAGAGGGAGGAGGAGGAGCCGCCGCTCCCAGAGCCCGAGAGGGAGGAGGAGGAGCCGCCGCTCCCAGAGCCCAGAGGGGAGGAGCTATGGCCCAAGGATGCCTGCCTTGCACCGCTCAGGGATGACGCATCCGCATCGGCTGGGGTTGCCTGCTGCTCCGCATCGGCTGGGGTCGCTGGTGTCTCCTTTTTGTTTTTTAGGCCTCCCGATGGTCCGCTGCCGCCGTCGCCGCCTCCGCCACGAGAGGGAGCCGGGCCGCCGTCGCCGCCTCTGCCACGAGAGAGAGCCAGGCCGCCGCCTCTGCCACGAGAGGGAGCCGGGCCGCCGTCGCCACCTCTGCCACGAGAGGGAGCCGGGCCGCCGTCGTCGCCATGCTACCTTGGAGATTCGGGGCTCCCTCAACCAAAGAAGTCTTGGGGGCTCCGACATCAACCCCGCCCACCACCACCCACCAAAACAGCCCACCCAAGGGACATAATTGGACTCTGGGGGGGGGGGGGGGGGGGGGGTTGGGGGGGGGGGGGGGGGGGGAGTTGGCCGATTGCGGCCGGTGTACGTTGTACATGGGGGGAGGTATGTGGCAGAGTACAGATCTACTCTTTAGAAATTGGCAGGGATGGGGTTAAATTCCCCTACCTGGCTTGCTTCATTGTGTTCAGGTGGCTGGGGTTGATTAGATGATTAGCTTAATTAACGATCAATCAGCGCGCAGCCACTTGACATAAAAGGAGTTTTTCATTTAGTAGGAGGGAGCTGAGGAAGCAGGTTGGTGTTTTGGTGTTTGTGATTTTTGAGTGTTTTGAATCCAGTGAAGGCATTGCCCAGCCTGGAAACCTTTATTTTTGTGAGTGTATTTTTGCTTTATTTTGTTTATTTTGTGTTTAAATTGCTTTGTTTTGGCCCTTGTGCCTTTTCATTTTTGTGTTTATAATAAAATAGTTATTTTTTTGAACTCCAGACTGTCTCTGAACCTCTATCCACTCACCAGCCTGCCACAGGCATAATAATAGGAGCATGCTATAGACCTCCAGATTCAGACGGTGAGCACAATTATCTGTTATACAATAAAATTAGAAATGCGTGTAGCAAAGGAGAAGCCATACTAATGGGGGATTTCAACTTCCCCCAAATAAAATGGGAAAACCCGGTGGGTAGCATGAAGGATGAAATTGAAATGGTGGAAATGACAAATGACTGCTTCCCAACACAATTTGTCAAGGCATCGACTAGAGGGGAGGCATGCCTTGATTTAGTCTTTTCAAATAACGAAGATAGAATAACTAAAACAGAGGTCAGAGAACCACTAGCAAACAACATGGTCTCATTTGAAGTGTTTTTTAAAATCCCAAAAGTAATGACTAAAGCTAAGGTTTACAATTTTAGAAAAGCAAACTATGAAGGTATGAAACAGAGACTAACAGAAGTAGATTGGAGTAAAATAGAGAAAACACCCACAGAAAAAGGATGGTTTTTCTTCAAAAATGTAGTACTAGAGGCGCAAAACAATTGCACCCCTAAAGTAGACAAATCTAAATGTAAAACTAAATGGCCAAAATGGTTTAATAGATCAATTAAAAAATATATTCAGCGAAAAAAGGCACTTTACAGAGTGTTAAAAAAGGACCAGAAAGAAAGTATGCAGAAGGAGTACACAGAACTGCAAACGCAAGTCAAAAAGGAAGTTAGAAAGGCCAAGAGAGAAATAGAAATGAACATTGCTAAGGGAGCTAAAACCAATTCCAAAATGTTTTTCCAATATTACAACAGCAAGACAACATTCAAAGAGGAGGTTAAATGTTTAAGAGATACACATGGCAAAATCGTAGATGAAGAAAAAAAAATAGCAAATATGTTAAATGATTATTTTTCACAAGTTTTTACAAAGGAAGATACGGACAGCATGCCCCACATGTCATCCAGTTCCTATCCAGTTTTAAATAACTTTAGCATAACCAAGGCAGAAGTGTTAAAGGGACTAGGAGCTCTTAAACAAATCCCAGATGAGATCCTCCCAATAGTACTCAAAGAAATGAAAGAAGTAATTTACAAACCGCTAACCAAGATCATGCAGCAGTCTCTTGACACAGGGGTGGTACCGACAGACTGGAAAATTGCAAACGTAATACCGATCCACAAAAAGGGAAACAAAACTGAACCAGGTAACTACAGACCAGTGAGCCTGACTTCTATTATATGCAAACTTATGGAAACTATAATAACATCCAAAATGGAAAATTACCTATATGGTAACAGGGTCCTGGGAGACAGTCAACATGGTTTTAGAAAAGGGAGATCGTGTCTAACTAACTTGCTTGATTTTTTTGAGGATGCAACATCGATAATAGATAATTGCAAAGCATATGACATGGTTCATTTAGATTTCCAGAAAGCTTTTGACAAAGTCCCGCACAAAAGATTAATTCTCAAACTGAACGCAGTTGGGATTCAAGGAAACACATGTACATGGATTAGGGAGTGGTTAACATGTAGAAAACAGAAAGCACTGATTAGAGGAAAAACCTCAGAATGGAGTGTGGTAACCAGTGGTGTACCTCAGGGATCAGTATTAGGTCCTCTGCTATTCCTAATCTACATTAATGATTTAGATTCTGGTATAGTAAGCAAACTTGTTAAATTTGCAGACGACACAAAAGTAGGAGGAGTGGCAAACACTGTTGCAGCAGCAAAGGTCATTCAAAATGATCTAGACAAGATTCAGAACTGGGCAGACACATGGCAAATGACATTTAATAGAGAAAAGTGTAAGGTACTGCACGCAGGAAATAAAAATGTACATTATAAATATCATATGGGAGATATTGAAATTGGAGAAGGAATCTATGAAAAAGACCTAGGAGTTTTTGTTGACTCAGAAATGTCTTCATCTAGACAATGTGGGGAAGCTAGAAAAAAGGCTAACAAGATGCTCGGATACATTGTGAAAAGTGTTGAATTTAAATCAAGGGAAGTAATGTTAAAACTGTACAATGCACTAGTAAGACCTCATCTTGAATATTGTGTGCAGTTCTGGTCACCTCGCTATAAAAAAGATATTGCTGCTCTAGAAAGAGTGCAAAGAAGAGCGACCAGAATTATTCCGGGCTTAAAAGGCATGTCATATGCAGACAGGCTAAAAGAATTGAATCTGTTCAGTCTTGAACAAAGAAGACTACGTCGCGACCTAATTCAAGATTAACATTGTTAAGGGAGCTAAAACCAATTCCAAAATGTTTTTCCAATATTACAACAGCAAGAGAACATTCAAAGAGGAGATTAAATGTTTAAGAGATACAAATGGCAAAATCGTAGAGGAAGAAAAAAAAATAGCAAATATGTTAAATGATTACTTTTCACAAGTTTTTACAAAGGAAGATACTGACAACATGCCCCACATGTCATCCAGTTCCTATCCAGTTTTAAATAACTTTAGCATAACTGAGGCAGAAGTGTTAAAGGGACTAGGAGCTCTTAAAATAAACAAATCCCCTGGGCCGGATGAGATCCTCCCAGTAGTACTCAAAGAAATGAAAGAAGTAATTTACAAACCGCTAACCAAGATCATGCAGCAGTCTCTTGACACAGGGGTGGTACCGACAGACTGGAAAATTGCAAACGTAATACCGATCCACAAAAAGGGAAACAAAACTGAACCAGGTAACTACAGACCAGTAAGCCTGACTTCTATTATATGCAAACTTATGGAAACTATAATAAGATCCAAAATGGAAAATTACCTATATGGTAACAGGGTACTGGGAGACAGTCAACATGGTTTTAGGAAAGGGAGATCGTGCCTAACTAACTTGCTTGATTTTTTTGAGGATGCAACATCGATAATGGATAATTGCAAAGCATATGACATGGTTTATTTAGATTTCCAGAAAGCTTTTGACAAAGTCCCGCACAAAAGATTAATTCTCAAACTGAACGCAGTTGGGATTCAAGGAAACACATGTACATGGATTAGGGAGTGGTTAACATGTAGAAAACAGAAAGTACTGATTAGAGGAAAAACCTCAGAATGGAGTGTGGTAACCAGCGGTGTACCACAGGGATCAGTATTAGGTCCTCTGCTATTCCTAATCTACATTAATGATTTAGATTCTGGTATAGTAAGCAAACTTGTTAAATTTGCAGACGACACAAAAGTAGGAGGAGTGGCAAACACTGTTGCAGCAGCAAAGGTCATTCAAAATGATCTAGACAAGATTCAGAACTGGGCAGACACATGGCAAATGACATTTAATAGAGAAAAGTGTAAGGTACTGCACGCAGGAAATAAAAATGTACATTATAAATATCATATGGGAGATATTGAAATTGGAGAAGGAATCTATGAAAAAGACCTAGGAGTTTTTGTTGACTCAGAAATGTCTTCATCTAGGCAATGTGGGGAAGCTATAAAAAAGGCTAACAAGATGCTCGGATACATTGTGAAAAGTGTTGAATTTAAATCAAGGGAAGTAATGTTAAAACTGTACAATGCACTAGTAAGACCTCATCTTGAATATTGTGTGCAGTTCTGGTCACCTCGCTATAAAAAAGATATTGCTGCTCTAGAAAGAGTGCAAAGAAGAGCGACCAGAATTATTCCGGGCTTAAAAGGCATGTCATATGCAGACAGGCTAAAAAAATTGAATCTGTTCAGTCTTGAACAAAGAAGACTACGTGGCGACCTAATTCAAGCATTCAAAATTCTAAAAGGTATTGACAGTGTCGACGCAAGGGACTTTTTCAGCCTGAAAAAAGAAACAAGGACCAGGGGTCACAAATGGAGTTTAGAAAAAGGGGCATTCAGAACAGAAAATAGGAGACACTTTTTTACACAGAGAATTGTGAGGGTCTGGAATCAACTCCCCAGTAATGTTGTTGAAGCTGACACCCTGGGATCCTTCAAGAAGCTGCTTGATGAGATTTTGGGATCAATAAGCTACTAACAACCAAACGAGCAAGATGGGCCGAATGGCCTCCTCTCGTTTGTAAACTTTCTTATGTTCTTATGTTCTTAAGAATTCAAAATTCTAAAAGGTATTGACAGTGTCGACCCAAGGGACTTTTTTGACCTGAAAAAAAAAACAAGGACCAGGGGTCACAAATGGAGATTAGACAAAGGGGCATTCACAACAGAAAATAGGATGCACTTTTTTACACAGAGAATTGTGAGGGTCTGGAATCAACTCCCCAGTAATGTTGTTGAAGCTGAGACCCTGGGATCCTTCAAGAAGCTGCTTGATGAGATTCTGGGATCAATAAGCTACTAACAACCAAACGAGCAAGATGGGCAGAATGGCTTCCTCTCGTTTGTAAACTTTTTTATGTTCTTATGTTCTTATAATATATATATATATATATATATATATATATATATATATATATATATAGAGAGAGAGAGAGAGAGAGAGAGAGAGAGAGAGAGAGAGTATCATGTGTTTTAAGTATAGTGACATCTGCTTACGATTTCTTTCCATTGAACCAGAAAAAAAAACAAAAAAACAAAAAACCAGTGTTCAGGCACGGTGGTTCCTCCCAACAGGCCCCAATCTCTCGGGTCTCTCAGACACGCTTGATATGAGGTGTGCCTGTCTGTGCGGCACAGCGTCCCTTCCTGGTGAGGCTGATAAGTCCGCAAGGCAGTCTCAGTTGTTCCGCCTCGAGCCCCTGGGGAATGGGGGGGAAAGGGGCGGTGGAAGCGACCGACCCAAGGTGGGAGCTGCTGCCGAGGTCCTGGAGCCCTGACACGGCTGTGGTAGGTAGCGCTGGGCCGTGGGAGCTGCTGCCGCGGTCCTGGAGCCTTGCCCCGGCCGTGGAAGGTAGCCCTGGGCCGTGGAAGCTGCTGCCAAGGTCCTGGAGCCCTGTCCCGGCTTACTGAGCCCTCCAAGGGGCGGTGTAAGCGACCGACCCAAGGTGGGAGCAGCTGCCGAGGTCCTGGAGCCCTGATACTGCTGTGGAAGGTAGCCCTAGGCCGTGGAAGATGCTGCCGCGGCCCTGGAGCCCTGCCCCGGCCGTGGAAGGTAGCCATGGGCCGTGGGAGCTGCTGCCGAAGTCCTGGAGCCCTGTCCCGGCTTGCTGAGCCCTCCAAGGGGCAGTGGAAGCGACCGACTCGAGGTGGGAGCTGCTGCCGAGGTACTGGAGCCCTGACACGGCTGTGTAAGGTAGCCCTGGGCCGTGGGAGCTGCTGCCGTGGCCCTGGAGCCCTGCCCCAGCCGTGGAAGGTAGTCCTGGGCCATGGGAGCTGCTGCCGAGGTCCTGGAGCCCTTCCCGGGCATCAAAACCCCTGTCCGGGCCGCTACATCACCAGAGCGTCGCGTCTAAACCATGGCTATGGTCATGTAAGCTCTACCTTCTCTGTCTGGCGGCCCGTGAACATGGTCATTTAGATTTGGGAAATTTCCTATCTTTAACATGACATGACCAGAGTCAGGAGTTTTTTGCTTCCGCCAGAAACTGAGTTTTCATTTGACTCTGGTCATCCGTCCTATCTTTAACATGACATGACCATAGCCACCAAGGCTCCGTTTATGGAAGTTTGTCTAGGGTGCGATCCGAAGGCTCTCGCGGGGCGGCGGTGGGGGTGTCCCGGCCAGAATCATCACCAGGACAACGGGGGGGGTCCGCGGAGATTTTCGCCAACATGGTCTTTTGATCAAAATGAAACGACTAAGTCAGGGCGGAAGTCACCTATGGACGTGTGGCAGAGGCTCAGGCTGGCTTGGCAGCCTCTTTGGCGGGGTGGAGATGGCTGCTCACCACCTTCCCCCAGTTCAAGTTGGATCTTTTTTTCACTTCGTAGCAGGGGGTGCACCAAAGGAAGCCGGGTTTGGCGCGCTTGTTCGCGGCTAGGTTCGGACGTCCCCCCGCCCCCTTGGATGGCTCCCAGGAGCCTCGGGCAGCCCCGGACTCGCATGGGCTGTGGTTCTCTGCCCAGGGGAAGGGTCCAGGCAGGCGGCTGGACTCCGGTTAGATGCGGTTGTTCCTAGGCTGTGGTTGACGGTTCCCCTGGAGCCAGGGCTATGTTCCAGGAGTCCCGGCTAGCCTCACACTTGCTCGTGTTGCAGTTCTCCTGCCCGGGCTAGTTCCCCGGTTGTTCGGATCAGACCATCCGTCCCTCCGCTTCTCCGTCTAATAACGATTGGCTGTCGCAGTCTAACGAAGGAGGGCCCCTGCGGGCCAGCCTCGCTCCGGTGTTCAGGCTCGGTAGTTCCTCCCTCCAGGTCCCAATCTCTCGGATCTCTCGGACATGCTTGATATGAGGTGCGCCTGTCTGTTCAGCGCAGCGCCCCTTCCCGGTGAAGCTGATAAGTCCGCAAGGCAGTCTCAGTTGTTCCGTCTCGAGCCCCCGGGGAATGACCCAACGGGCTTGGGTCCCCGTTTGTGGCGAGTCCTCCCAGGGGCCTCGCGAACACTTTCGCTGGCCTCAAGACGGTCCCCCTGGACCGCCGAGCTCTCCCCAAGCCATTTCTTAGCCGTCTGCGAGCGGCACCTGCCGCTCCGGCGGCGGTGCCCGCCCGACTGAAGCGCCCGGACCGCCGTGCCTGACCGCCGTGCCCGAGCCCCCACCCGCCTTGGCCGAGCGGCAGAACGCGCGCTCCGGCCGCCTTCGTCTGCTCTTTTCCCACCCACCCCACCCACTCCGCTCCCCGTCACCTCCTAAGCTCTCCCCTCAGCGGGAGGGCCTGGGTGTGACGGCGGTTCGGGAGGGAGGGAGAGAGGCGAGGGCTTGGCGTTACGGCCCGCGAGGACGCGTGGCTCCCTGGTTGATCCTGCCAGTAGCATATGCTTGTCTCAAAGATTAAGCCTTTTGGTGACTCTGGATAACCTCGGGCCGATCGCACGTCCACCCCCGTGACGGCGACGACTCATTCGAGTGTCTGCCCTATCAACTTTCGACGGTAGTTTCTGCGCCTACCGTGGTGACAACGGGTAACGGGGAATCAGGGTTTGATTGCGGAGAGGGAGCCTGAGAAACGGCTACCACATCCAAGGAAGGCAGCAGGCGCGCAAATTACCCACTCCCGACCCGGGGAGGTAGTGACGAAAAATAACAATGCAGGACTCTTTCGAGGCCCTGCAGTTGGAATGAGCACACTTTAAATCCTTGTCGCGAGGATCCATTGGAGGGCAAGTCTGTTGCCAGCAGCCGCGGTAATTCCAGCTCCAATAGCGTATATTAAAGTTGCTGCAGTTAAAAAGCTCGTAGTTGGATCTCGGTCCGCCGCGAGGCGTTGCACTCGGCCACATTGGCCGCCCCTTGCCTCTCGCCGCCCCCCCGATGCTCTTCGCTGAGTGTCCCGTGGGGCCCGAAGCGTTTACTTTGAAAGAATTTGATTGCTCAAAGCAGGCGGTCGCTTCGCCCAAAAGCTTCAGCTAGGAATAATGGAACAGGACCCCGCGTTCTGTTTTTTTGGGGTTTTCCCGAACCGGAGCCATGATTAAAAGGGATGGCCGGGGGCATCCGTATTGCGCCGCTAGAGGTGAAATTCTTGGACCGGCTCAAGACGAGCGAAAGCAAAAGCATTTGCCAAGAATGTTTTCATTAATCAAGAACGAAAGTCGGAGTTTCGAAGACAATCAGATACCGTCGTAGTTCCGACCCTAAACGATGCCGACTGGCGATCCAGCGGCATTATTCACAGTGACCCGCCGGCAGCCTCCGGGAAACCAAAGTGTCTGGGTTCCGGGGGGAGTATTGTTGCAAAGCTGAAACTTAAAGGAATTGACGGAAGGGCACCACCAGGAGTGGAGCCCGTGGCTTAATTTGACTCAACGCGGGGAAGCTCACCCGGCCCGGACGCGGAAAGGATTGACAGATTGATAGCTCTTTCTCGATCCCGCGGGTGGTGGTGCATGGCCGTTCTTAGTTGGTGGAGCGATTTGTCTGGTTAATTCCGATAACGAACGAGACTCCAGCCTGCTAAATAGTTATGCGACCCCTGCGGCCCGTGCCAACATCTTAGAGGGACTGGCGGGAAATCAGCCGCACAAGGTGGAGCCATAACAGGTCTGTGATGCCCTTAGATGTCCGGGGCTGCACGCGCGCTACACTGCACGGCTCAGCATGTGCCTACCTTCTGCCGACAGGTGTGGGTAACCCGCTGAACCCCGCGCATGCTAGGGATTGGGGATTGAAATTCTTTCCTGTCAACGAGGAATTCCCAGTAAGCACGGGTCACCAGCTCGCATTGATTAAGTACCTGCCCTTTGTACACACCGCCGGTCGCTACTACCGTTCGGATGGTTTAGTGAGGTCCTCGGATCGGTCCCGCAGGGGCGGCGCGGGGCGGGCGGCGCTTGTCCTCGGTGGAGGGGTGGGTGCCTCGCCCTCGACCTCCCGGAGGAGCGCCTGAGAAGACGATTGAACTTGACTATCTGGAGGAAGTAAAAGTCGTAACAAGGTTTCCATAGGTGAACCAGCGGAAGGATCATTCACGGAGGACCATGGCCGGCGGGGGGCCCAGGCACCCCCCCGTCCCGAGAGAGGGCCCACGGTGTTGGCGCGGCATCTCCTCCCTCGACCGGTGGCATCCTACCGCGGTTAGCCCTACTCGCAGACGGCTAAGAGACGGCTTGGGGAGAGCTCGGCGGTCCAGGGGGACCGTCTTGAGGCCAGCGAAAGTGTTCGCGAGGCCCCTGGGAGGACTCGCCACAAACGGGGACCCAAGCCCGTTGGGTCATTCCCCGGGGGTTCGAGACGGAACAACTGAGACTGCCTTGCCTGGCCGACACTTGTCCAAAGTTTTCGGCTGAAAGAGAGAACTTGGCGCGGCGAGGCGGGAGTCCGCGGGTGCGGCCCCTTCCTCGCTCGAGGCCCCCGGCATGGCCGGCGGGGGACGGATGGTCGCCGGCGCCGCTCTGGCCATCTTCCGGGGGGGCCAGGCCTCTGAATCCGACCTCAGATCAGACGAGACGACCCGCTGAATTTAAGCATATTACTAAGCGGAGGAAAAGAAACTAACCAGGATTCCCCCAGTAACAGCGAGTGAAGAGGGAAGAGCCCAGCGCCGAATCACCGCCCGCCCCTGCGGGCGCGCGAAATGTGGAGTACGGAAGACTGCGTCCTCGGCGTCGACCGTGGGGGGCCCAAGTCCCTTCTGATCGACATTCGCCCGGCGAGCACGGGTTCCAGAGACCCTGTCGAAAGAGCCCAGAGGCCGTTGGAAAAAAGTAAATCAAAACAGGATTTAAAACACACTCCCCCCCACCCCCCCCGTGGCATCTAGAGCCTGCCACGGCTTAAGGACCCACGGGCCTCTGGTCACGTAAAACTTAGTTGACCAGACTCTCGTTCGTCTTTAAGCTGCGGAAGGCTGTAGGTACGACTCGAGGTGGGGGCTGAATTCCAGTTTTTTTTTTTTTTTCCAGGTAGGCAGGACGGCCATTCGTGGCTCCATTAGCGGCTAAGTCCCGTAGTCCCCACCGACTTCTCCAAGCCGGCTTTGAGTTCCAGGGAATTAGATATATTAGTGTCTAAGCAAAGTAGGTACGACAGACTCATGCTGGGTGCCTGTGATTCACAAGGTCTCAGCCTCAGAGCCTATTGATGTTATTATCCCTGCAAACTTCCCGTGTGGAACGAGATAGCTCATACTGCCCAGGTTTGGCTTCGTGGAGCTCGGACACTAGTGTGACCCTAACCCTAAACCCTAACCCTAACCCGAACCTTCATCCTAAGCATAACCCTAACCTTAACCCTAACCCATACCTAACCCTAAATATCTAACCCTAACCCCCAAAAATCCCTATCTCTAACCTTAACCCAAACCCAAACCCTAACCCTAACCCCGAGCCTGAGCCAAGTCCTAACCCTAACCCTAAAACCCTAAAACAATAAGACTAACCCTAACCCTCACCCTAATTCGTTAAATCCCTAAATCCCTAAATCCTTAACCCTGACAATTAGAGCCGAGCATTAAGCCTCCTCCTCTGAGCTGTCAAATGAAACAGGAGCCCCTGCTCAGCCTTCAAGTCTTTCTGGGCACCGGACAATCCGGAGGGGCCAGTATCGTAGGTGACGTGTCAGTATTTGCATGTCTCTCCAAGCCGGTTTGAATGTCTACATGTGCAGACGTCTCTATTAAGCCACTTTCTGCAAACTTGATATCCTCAGAGTTTGCGACAACCTGCGCGTTGATTGTGGACAATAATGGATACGAGGAGCAATTGGAAACCATCTGAATATACATAACACACCACAAGCCCAATCGCTCTTTACCCACTCGCTGTACATATAGGTGCGTATCAGGCGGGCACCGTGTGTTCGCTACGGCAGCACATATACTAAAATTGGAACGATACAGATTAGTATGGCCCCTGCGCAAAAGACAAGACCCTGCGCAATCTTTGCATCCCAGGCCTGCTTGGGGGACAGGGCACCAGCTGCACAGAGGCAGAACTCCAGCCCCACAAGCACAGAGACCAGTGTTCAATCCCCGGCCAGCGCCCGATGCGCAAAAGCCATCAAAATTAGCACTACTGATAACTGTAATAATTGTTGTTGCATATGTGCACAAAAACATAACAACAATAAAAACACAAATTTATAGTGACTGTATACTAAATCATAATAGGGCATATATAGAAAATATAAGAACACAGTACAGCATATAGAAAATGCATGTGTTTCTAAATACATATTAAAACATCAATAACAATATGGAAAACCCTTAGATTTTTATAGAAAATGACATATTGCTAATTCCTTTCTATGATATTTTTTTTTTCAAATGAAATGAAGCAACACAATGTGCTTAGAAAAATAAAAACTTATTTTATTGATACATACTTTACACATCCATGCATAAAAAAAGAGAAACCAGACATGAAAAATGCAGTAAATTCACACCAAAGTAGATAACAGGCTACAGGAACAGCACTGCCCAGTACATTTGCATGATTGAAAATTAAAGGCATGTCTTTTTGGACAAATACGTATACAATTTGTGTCCCATTACAATGTTGATGTCAGACGACCTTTGTTTAGAAGTGGAGACACCCCTCCCCCCTCACACATCTAGCTGTCTCAGTTAAATCAGTAACAGCCAAGAATGTAGTGGTCAGCACAGGTAAGATGCAGAGATGAGAGAAGGTCTTAGAGGAACAATGGTGGTAAAAATAAAAAAAGAGATGGAGATGATTCTCAAGTTGTGCTTAACTACAGACAAAACAACACTTGTTTGCGGGGCTGACAGCAGGTAAGAAAGTTAAAAGTTAGACTTTTATTTATACATCTATATATATATATATATATATATATATATATATATATATATATATATATATATATATATATATGGCAGTCTTCCCAGCGACAGCGAGTGGAAGCGACAGCGAGTGGGAGAAGTACAGGCGTGGAAAAGTACAGAGCAGTTTCGAAGCAGAAAGGAGAAATTGCATCTTGAATTGCTTTAATCAGAAAACAGAGGACATTGGGGAAACACAGCCGCGTGTGTTTTTCTGATAACAAACAAGCTGAAACTCGGAGCAGCTGATTCAAATTCAGCGCCGTTTTGAGACACGGGCGAGGGGAGGAGCCGACAGCACAGCAGAACAACGCAGTTAAACGAGGCAGTCTTCCCAGCGACAGCGAGTGGAAGCGACAGCGAGTGGGAGAAGTACAGCGTGGAAAAGTACAGAGCAGTTTCGAAGCAGTTGGAAAGCAGGTTGACGGCTGCAGAAGAAACTAAACTTCAAAAAAAAAAAAAAACCCTCAACATGGTCTTCAAGCCAGTAATCTGTGACACCTGCTTGATGTGGGAAATCCGAGAAAACCCAGCGGAGCTAAACCAAGTGTGCGTAAAGTGCCGCGCGATCCAGGATTTGCATAAACTAGTAAGCGTGCTAGAAATGGAGCTGGAAGAAGTGAGACAGCAACAAGATCTTGAGGAACTGGCACACCCACAATTCATGGAAGTCTGCATCACCCCTAACAGACTGAAAGCCACCAGGGAGATAGAAGGTCAGAACAGCTGGGTTCAGGTAGGCAGAAGCAGGGAAAAAAAAGAAACTTCGTCAAACACAACCACCAGAAATCAAAACAACCAACAGATTTGAGTCACTTCAGAATTGTGATGAGCAGAACCAACAACAAGAGAATGAAAGGAACAACATCCAGGACCCTATTGACAGTGGTGACAAGACAGTAAAAAGAAGGGAGGTCATGATTGTTGGGGACTCCATATTGAGAAACACAGCAAGTTCAGTTCGCAGTTTGGACCCCCTTACTACAACAGTGTGCTGCCTTCCGGGAGCCTCGGTCAAGCACATCACTGAGAACGTGGACAGGCTCCTAGAACGAACAGGAGACGACCCGGTAGTAGTCGTCCACATCGGTACAAACAACATTGGAAGAGACAGACCAAAATCCCTGCAAAACAAATTCAGAGAGCTAGGAAGGAAATTAAAAGAGAAAACCAAAACTGTGGTATTTTCTGGTATACTACCCGCACCTTGCAAAGGACCATATGGACAGCTGGAAATAATTAATCAAAACGCATGGCTGAAGACGTGGTGCACACGGGAAGGCTTCACCTATCTTGATCATTGGACCACATTCTACAACGAGGACTATCTGTATAGACGGGATGGACTGCATTTAAATAACAAGGGAACCTAGTCTACTCGGAGAAAAGATCCTCGAGCAGGTTCGGAAGCATTTAAACTAGAAAGGAAGGGGGGAGAAATCAACAAAAAAACAGAAGGGAGACCGCATCAAAACAAGAACAACAACTCAGGTAAGACAACCATTAAATGTATTTATCTAAATGCTAGAAGTATCAGAAACAAAATTCTAGAACTTGAAGCTACTGCACTAACAGGTAACTATGATGTGATAGGTGTTACAGAAACGTGGTTATCTGAGAGTGATGGGGACGAATATAATATTTGTGGGTATACACTGTATAGGAAAGACAGGCAGGACAGACGAGGAGGAGGGGTAGCGCTATACATAAGAAACAGTCTTGAAGCCCAGGTGTTAAACCTGGACAAAGAAAATAAAACCGAATCAATATGGGTCAGAATAACAGACAAAAATTCAAAAGGCATAATAATAGGAGCATGCTATAGACCGCCAGATTCAGACGGTGAGCACAATAATCTGTTATACAATGACATTAGAAATGTGTGTAGCAAAGGAGAAGCCATACTAATGGGGGATTTCAACTTCCCCCAAATAAAATGGGAAAACCCGGTGGGTAGCGCGAAGGATGAAATAGAAATGGTGGAAATGACAAATGACTGCTTCCTAACACAATTTGTCAAGGCACCCACTAGAGGGGAGGCATGCCTCGATTTAGTCTTTTCAAATAACGAAGATAGAATAACTAAAACAGAGGTCAGAGAGCCACTGGCAAACTCAGACCACAACATGGTCTCATTTGAAGTGTTTTTTAAATCCCCAAAAGTAAAGACTAAAGCTAAGGTTTACAATTTTAGAAAAGCAAACTATGAAGGCATGAAACAGAGACTAACAGAAGTAGATTGGAGTAAAATAGAGAAAACACCCACAGAAGAAGGATGGTTGTTCTTCAAAAATGTAGTACTAGAGGCGCAAAACAATTATATCCCTAAAGTAGACAAATCTAAATGTAAAACTAAATTGCCAAAATGGTTTAATAGATCAATTAAAAAAAATATTCAGCGAAAAAAGGCACTTTACAGAGCATTAAAAAAGGACGGCTGGTACGACATGGCCACCTGGAGTGCCGTCGGTGCAAGAAGAAGGTGGCTGGCTGGTCCGGTACCGTGATGAATCAGCTGGACCCGGCTCATTGGAGCAACTTCCCGGCGATTCTCAGTATCGTATTTTTTTTACCTTGTGAAGTTTCGTTGTTTCTTGTCGAGGTGGTGTGCATTTAACAACCGTGTCTTGCAGGCTGTCTTGTGACATAAGAACATAAGAACATAAGAAAGTTTACAAACGAGAGGAGGCCATTCGGCCCATCTTGCTCGTTTGGTTGTTAGTAGCTTATTGATCCCAGAATCTCATCAAGCAGCTTCTTGAAGGATCCCAGGGTGTCAGCTTCAACAACATTACTGGGGAGTTGATTCCAGACCCTCACAATTCTCTGTGTAAAAAAGTGTCTCCTATTTTCTGTTCTGAAAGCCCCTTTTTCTAAACTCCATTTGTGACCCCTGGTCCTTGTTTCTTTTTTCAGGCTGAAAAAGTCCCTTGGGTCGACACTGTCAATACCTTTTAGAATTTTGAATGCTTGAATTAGGTCGCCACGTAGTCTTCTTTGTTCAAGACTGAACAGATTCAATTCTTTTAGCCTGTCTGCATATGACATGCCTTTTAAGCCCGGAATAATTCTGGTCGCTCTTCTTTGCACTCTTTCTAGAGCAGCAATATCTTTTTTATAGTGAGGTGACCAGAACTGAACACAATATTCAAGATGAGGTCTTACTAGTGCATTGTACAGTTTTAACATTACTTCCCTTGATTTAAATTCAACACTTTTCACAATGTATCCGAGCATCTTGTTAGCCTTTTTTATAGCTTCCTGTAACAAAGTGCCCACCCCTGTGTATATTATCTGTTATGTGTTGCGTGTGGTGTGTTTAAATGTTGGTGTATAGACATTGGTACACGGGATATAAACGGGTCTGTGTAACACGAGTGTTTAAAAATGTATATGTGTATTTAGGCACGAGGATTGCACAGCACTTCACGTGCAAGTAAAATGTAGTAATATGTGAGCACGGGGAATTGCACTTTATTAATTCACGTGCTGGGATTCAAGTGAATAATTAATTGGTAATTGAATCCCAGCACAATAGTATATATAGATGCACGTTGTCACATACTGCGGTTTTTGGGGTGTTCGGTGAGCGGAGAACGGGATTGGAGACGGAAGAAATAAGCAGTAGTAATAATAAGAGGAGAAAGTATCCGCTCACCGTGTTTGTCAGTGTCTGTGCGTGCACCGTTTTGTTAAGTTTAGTCTGTTTTTGTTTGTCTATTTATTTTGGCGTAGAGTGCCGTGTCCTGTGTTTTTCGTGTTTGTTAAACCTTTTATTTTGTATTAAACCGGCGCCAACAGGCGTCTTCATCATTTCATTTCATCCGTCCTGTGTTTTGTGTATTGCATTACCTTTCCTGGTTCTGACGCCGCCCACTTCGGCCGTCTCTGTGACACTTCCCCACATTGCCTAGATGAAGACATTTCTGAGTCAACAAAAACTGCTAGGTCTTTTTCATAGATTCCTTCTCCAATTTCAATATCTCCCATATGATATTTATAATGTACATTTTTATTTCCTGCGTGCAGTACCTTACACTTTTCTCTATTAAATGTTATTTGCCATATGTCTGCCCAGTTCTGAATCTTGTCTAGATCATTTTGAATGACCTTTGCTGCTGCAACAGTGTTTGTCACTCCTCCTACTTTTGTGTCGTCTGCAAATTTAACAAGTTTGCTTACTATACCAGAATCTAAATCATTAATGTAGATTAGGAATAGCAGAGGACCTAATACTGATCCCTGTGGTACACCGCTGGTTACCACACTCCATTCTGAGGTTTTTCCTCTAATCAGTACTTTCTGTTTTCTACATGTTAACCACTCCCTAATCCATGTACATGTGTTTCCTTGAATCCCAACTGCGTTCAGTTTGAGAATTAATCTTTTGTGCGGGACTTTGTCAAAAGCTTTCTGGAAATCTAAATAAACCATGTCATATGCTTTGCAATTATCCATTATGGATGTTGCATCCTCAAAAAAATCAAGCAAGTTAGTTAGGCACGATCTCCCTTTCCTAAAACCATGTTGACTGTCTCCCAGTACCCTGTTACCATATAGGTAATTTTCCATTTTGGATCTTATTATAGTTTCCATAACTTTGCATATAATAGAAGTCAGGCTTACTGGGCTGTAGTTACCTGGTTCAGTTTTGTTTCCCTTTTTGTGGATCGGTATTACGTTTGCAGTTTTCCAGTCTGTCGGTACCACCCCTGTGTCAAGAGACTGCTGCAGACATCAGGGTGCTGAGGCTGATGCAGGGGCGCACTCTGGGAAACAGTGCCACCCAGCTTTACAAGAGCTGGATGCAGCTGTCCCTGCGGTACCTCGCCGAGTTCGAGCCCTTCCTGGCCCCGGGCATCGCGCAGCCTAACATCGCCGCACCCCCGCCCATGCTGCCAGTGCCCGGTGCTGCTGAGAGTGTACGGCTACGACGTCCTCTCGCGGCTGGAAGAGGTCAAGGCCAGGGTCAGCTCCACATTCGGGTCCATCCTGAAAATGGACTCGACCAAGAAGGTGAAAATGATTCAGAAACCTCACAGCCATGTTTTTGAATGAAAAAAAAAAAGAAAAATGTAAAAAAAAGATCAGCTCACGAAATACCGTGTGTGTTTTCAGGTGACAAAGAAGCTCGCGGGTGCTGCTGCCGGCATGGCCGCCTGGTCCACCATCGTGGGCAACGAGTTTGGGCAGGCCCTCCTGTCCGTGCTGACCTCGCACGAGGGCGAGGGCCTGCTCCCCATGGCTGCTGGGCTGCCGCAGCGGTACCGGAAAGCCAGCGAGGCTCCCCCTCAGCTGCTCTACGTGGACCGCGACTGCTGCTCCATCACCGGGAGTCCCCGGAGTGGGACTAGCTGGTCGTCCAGCTCGACGTGTGGCACCTGATGCGTCGGTTCGCAGCAGGCTGCACCACGGAGAGCCACCAGCTGTATGGCACCTTCATGGGGCGGCTGTCGGCCTCCATCTTTAGTGGGCCAAGGAGGACGTTGCCCTGCTGATGGAGGCCAAGCGGTCGACAGCTCGAGGGGAAGCAGCGGGGGTCGGGCCTGACGGACACCGAGGTCTCAGCCAGAATCTCCAAGAAGGAGCTGGCTCTCCACTGTCGCCGCCGGACTCGGGGAGCGGAGGAGACGGCGCGGCTCATCAAGGAGCTGATCGAGACCTTCGACGGTGAGAAGGGTTGGGACACGATGGTCATCCCGCTGCTGGACCACGACCGCATCCAGGCCATCTGGCTGGCGCAGAGACGTCACCTCCACTGCATCCAGGATCCCCCGGGTGTACAGCTGTACACCAAGACTGGGCAGCTCACGAAGGGAGACGTGACGCTGCCGGTCTACCGCTGCGTGCGCGGGTCCACTTCCTTGGAGTCTTTCCATCTTCACCTCAACCGCTTCATCCCAGGTATCCCAGCACCAACAATAAGCAAAGTGTATCGTGTCCTTTTGGCGGTCTTGTCGTGGGAGCCCATTCGGAGTGTGTGTTCATTACCGGAGCATCCGTTTCTCTTGTGTTTTTCAGGCACCAGTGCTAGCGCCATGCACTTTCAGGTGTACCTGCTGGAGGGGCTGGTGAGGGGGAACGAGGACCACGCTGCAGCTGCAGTGGAGGGCCCGGGACAGATCCTGCGCAGCTACAGTGGCTCCCTGCAGCATGCCCTCAACTGATTGAGCCAGAGGCTGCTCAGCTGCAATCTGGTTGAGGATTTCACCAAGCCTGGAGAGTATACAAGTATGTCACAGCATTTACTGCTTGTCAACTGCTTGCAACTGTAACTACGAAAACACTAGCTGCTTACACTTTTTTTTGGTTTTGTTTTCTTTCTGTATGTGCAGAAGAGCTCATCGGGGTTGAGTACCTGTACTCTCAAACAGGCTGCGTGCTGCAGGCCGTCGACTTGGACCCGGACGCTCCGGACGAGGCTGCAGACGAGGACCCGGACGTCGAGGATGAGGGCTTTGAAGATGATACGGGCGACCAGGTCGAGGACCCCACCATCACCGGCCTCGTTAACCCGCTGGCAGTGCCATCCGCGCCCCGAGTCTCGGTCTCTCCGGTCCCGTCGGCAGTCCGGTCCGGTCGACTTTTCGTGGACTGCGTTGCCCCGGAAATGCCAGCGCCGAACGTCCCCTCCGGCGCCTCCCCAGGCTCGGCGCCAGGAGTCCCCTCAGGCTCTCTCTCCTACAGGCTCACCCGTGAGAGATCCCGAGGTGAGTGGAATACGTAGATGTTCATCGTCTCCCTTTCTGCTTACTGTTACACATAAGCCACAATCTACGCTAACATGGCTCTAAGTTTGGTTTTCTTTCCGTGTTTTCAGGAGTCGTGTGGACCCGATGGTGCCCCTGGGTACCAGCACTTCCAGCGCCTGGCCAGCAGTCTGGTGAGCCTGAGTGAGTTGGCCTGTCTGACGGAGGAGAAAGTAGATGAGCTCATCGAGCTGTGGTGTCTCCTCCCTGAAGGAGATAAGCAGCACCTCATCTACCCTGCCCATCACCAGGACAGGCTGATTCAGGGGCGATTTAAGACCACGAAGAGCGCAATCTCTTTCACTCCGGGCACGGACAGCCCGAAACGGTAATTTTGATCTCATTTTTAATCTCATTTTTAATCTCATTACAACAGTAACAAACAAACAAACCCCTAAAATGTAAACATGTTCATATTACTACTAAAACTTTTTTATTACTATTATTTATTATTTATTTTTTTGCTTGTTTGCAGGTGCCTGCTTGGACAGCGCTCGGGACCTGCCCAGGGGCCGCAGACGAGCCGGGTCGTAGAGGCCGTTTGCATCCAGCTCTGCCGCCTCCATCCATCCTCCACCAGGTCCGCAGGTGCGAGGACTTCCCGGTGGGCGGCTGTCCTCAGGGACTACGTCCAAGTCCGAGAGCTGGTGCTGGGCAACCCGAGGCTGATGGAGAAGACCACCCTCCAGCTGTTCGAGTTGAACCAGCGCACCCTGTCTCAATGGTAAGGTTCGGTTCTTGTCTGGATATGTGTGTCATTACACCTCGAAAAGCATAATAGCGACATGTGCATTAAGAGTGACCACATCTCACTCACCATACAATTTGAGGTTAAAGGCTGAAAGAAAAAATGCACAATATCTACACAACTATCACAAACAAGTAACTGTGTTTTTGCTGAACCATAAAACTGACAATTTTGTGCATTTGCTGGGTTTCAGGCACAACAAACGCCAGAAGGGGCAGGAGCAGGCTGTCCTTCTCCAGGGGTTGGCACCCGTGGTCATCCCTGTGCGGACCATCGCCCCAGCCCTGGCACCCGTGGTCATCCCTGTGCGGACCATCGCCCCAGCCCTGGCACCCGTGGTCATCCCTGTGCCGCATGCCCCGGCACTCCCTTCCACCTCTTCAGCGGGGGCTGCTGCTGCTCCTCCTCCTCCTCCTCCTCGTCCTCCTCGTCCTGTTCCAAGGACCACCAGCTGGCGCCACAAAAAGAGGGCGGAGGAGGGTTCCAAGAGGAAGTATGAGCGGAAGAGAGCAGAGAACATGTGTGGTCTGTGAGGACAGTCAAAGCGGAAGGAGTTTGGGCACAGCCGCTTTGGCAACACTTCCTTCTGCTCTGCTTCCTCGGGCAAAACTGTGGCACAGTGGCTGGCTGAAATGCGTGCCGGGAAACTTTAATCCCTTCTCCCTTTGTTTTGTTTTTGTTGTTTTTTTTACATTTTTTATTTTATTATCATCCGTGCAGCTGGTGGGTGGTGGTGGTGGTGGTGGTGGTGGTGGTGGTGGTGGGGGGGGGGGGGGGGTAAATATAATATAATATATGTAAATAAAAACAAACCTATGTAAATATATATATATATATATATATGTATAAATAAAAGTCTAACTTTTAACTTTCTTACCTGCTGTCAGCCCCGCAAACAAGTGTTGTTTTGTCTGTAAGTTAAGCACAACTTGAGAATCATCTCCATCTCTTTTTTATTTTTACCACCATTGTTCCTCTAAGACCTTCTCTCATCTCTGCATCTTACCTGTGCTGACCACTACATTCTTGGCTGTTACTGATTTAACTGAGACAGCTAGATGTGTGAGGGGGGAGGGGTGTCTCCACTTCTAAACAAAGGTCGTCTGACATCAACATTGTAACGGGACACAAATTGTATACGTATTTGTCCAAAAAGACATGCCTTTAATTTTCAATCATGCAAATGTACTGGGCAGTGCTGTTCCTGTAGCCTGTTATCTACTTTGGTGTGAATTTACTGCATTTTTCATGTCTGGTTTTTCTTTTTTTATGCATGGATGTGTAAAGTATGTATCAATAAAATAAGTTTTTATTTTTCTAAGCACATTGTGTTGCTTCATTTCATTTGAAAAAAAAAAATATCATAGAAAGGAATTAGCAATATGTCATTTTCTAAAAAAATCCAAGGGTTTTCCATATTGTTATTGATGTTTTAATATGTATTTAGAAACACATGCATTTTCTATTTGCTGCACTGTGTTCTTATATTTTCTATATATGCCCTATTATGTTTTAGTATATAGTCACTATAAATTTGTGTTTTTATTGTTGTTATGTTTTTGTGCACATATGCAACAACAATTATTACAGTTATTAGTAGTGCTAATTTTGATGTCATTTGCGCATCGGGCGCTGGCCGGGGATTGAACACTGGTCTCTGTGCTTGTGGGGCTGGAGTTCTGCCTCTGTGCAGCTGGTGCCCTGCCCCCTGAGCAGGCCTGGGATGCAAAGATTGCACAGGGTCTTGTCTTTTGCGCAGGGGCCATACTAATCTGTATCGTTCCAATTTTAGTATATGTGCTGCCGTAGCGAACACACGGTGCCCGCCTGATACGCACCTATATGTACAGCGAGTGGGTAAAGAGCGATTGGGCTTGTGGTGTGTTATGTATATTCAGATGGTTTGAAATTGCTCTGCGTATGCATTATTGTCCACAATCAATGTGCAGGTTGTTACAAACTCTGAGGATATCAAGTTTGCAGAAAGTGGCTTAATAGAGACGTCTGCACATGTAGACATTCAAACCGGCTTGGAGAGACATGCAAATACTGACACGTCACCTACGATACTGGCCCCTCCGGATTGTCCGGTGCCCAGAAAGACTTGAAGGCTGAGCAGGGGGTCCTGTTTCATTTGACAGCTCAGAGGAGGAGGCTTAATGCTCGGCTCTAATTGTCAGGGTTAAGGATTTAGGGATTTAGGGATTTAACGAATTAGGGTGAGGGTTAGGGTTAGTCTTATTGTTTTAGGGTTTTAGGGTTAGGGTTAGGACTTGGCTCAGGCTCGGGGTTAGGGTTAGGGTTTGGGTTTGGGTTAAGGTTAGAGATAGGGATTTTTGGGGGTTAGGGTTAGATATTTAGGGTTAGGTATGGGTTAGGCTTAAGGTTAGGGTTATGCTTAGGATGAAGGTTAGGGTTAGCGTTAGGGTTTAGGGTTAGGGTCACACTAGTGTCCGAGCTCCACGAAGCCAAACCTGGGCAGTATGAGCTATCTCGTTCCACACGGGAAGTTTGCAGGGATAATAACATCAATAGGCTCTGAGGCTGAGACCTTGTGAATCACAGGCACCCAGCATGAGTCTGTCGTACCTACTTTGCTTAGGCACTAATATATCTAATTCCCTGGAACTCAAAGCCGGCTTGGAGAAGTCGGTGGGGACTACGGGACTTAGCCGCTAATGGAGCCACGAAGGGCCGTCCTGCCTACCTGGAAAAAAAAAAAAAACTGGAATTAAGCCCCCACCCCGAGTCGTACCTACAGCCTTCAGCAGCTTAAAGACGAACGAGACTCTGGTCAACTAAGTTTTACGTGACCAGAGGCCCGTTGGTCCTTAAGCCGTGGCAGGCTTTAGATGCCGTGGGGGGGAGTGTGTTTTAAATCCCGTTTTGTTTTACTTTTTTCCAACGGCCTCTGGGCTCTTTCGACAGGGTCTCTGGAACCCGTGCTCGCCGTGCGAATGTCGATCAGAAGGGACTTGGGCCGAGGACATGGTCTTCCGTACTCCACATTTCGCGAGCCCGCCAGGGCGGGCAGCGATTCGGCGCTGGGCTCTTCCCTCTTCACTCGCCGTTACTGGGGGAATCCTGGTTAGTTTCTTTTCCTCCGCTTAATAATATGTTTAAATTCAGCGGGTCGTCTCGTCTGATCTGAGGTCGGATTCAGAGGCCTGGCATGACCAGAGCGGCGCCTGCGACCGTCCGTCCCCCGCCGGCCATGCCAGGCCGGGCGGGATGGGGACCAGCATCGGGCTGCTTCTAGTTCGGAGGGTCGCAAAGGAAGCGATCGTGGGAACTGTGCGCGCCGGCCGAGGGCTTCCAACACCCCGGGCTCCCTTCCACTGCCCAGGGTTGGCCACTTCAAACCGGGGAGGGCTCCAGGACCCTGGGCATTGCTCCGGCAGCCCAGGGGTCCCTTCCACCGACCGGGGCTGGCTTCCACAGCCCAGGGGAGGGCTCCAGGACCCCGGATATTGGTCCCAAGTCCCGGGGCTGCCTTCCACCACCGCGTGTTGTCTTCAACAGCCCCGGGGAGGGCCCCAGGACCTCGGCAGCAGCTTCCGCCACCCCGGGCTCCCTTCCACCGCCCATGGCTGGCCTCAGCAAGCCGGGGGAGGGCTCCAGGACCCCGGGCATTGCTCCGGCAGCCCCATGGTCCCTTTCACCGACCGGGGCTGACTTCCTCACCCCAGGGGAGGACTCCAGGACCCCAGGTATTCGACCCAAGTCCTCAGGCTGCCTTCCACCACACCGCTTTGGCTTCCACAGCCCTGGGGAGGGCCCCAGGACCAATGGCTACCAATGTAGTTGTTAAACACAATTGTTTACATTTGGCGAATAGAAGATTGCATGCAGTTCGGGAACATCTCCCCCTGTCGGTTGCTTGTGGTGTTTACGGCAGATTATGTAATGGGTTCCTCCATGGCCCGTATATTTGTATATTACCCAGAATTGTGTAGTTAGTGATTTGTTCTACTTAACTGTAAAGCTAATTATATTTAAATTACTTTTATTCTATAATAATTAAAATTGTGTAAAACATTGAACATATAATTGCCAACTAATGTTTTGATGACATTATAATAATTTTAATGTTAATATATAGCTTTTAATAAAAACAGACCACAATGACACTTTCAGCTGGTTCTCGGAGTTATAAATAAGTTTTTAATAACATGTTTTTGCATATATTCTAATGAGCTATAACTCTGAATGTATTCATTTAACTGGAAAGCTATCTCATTTTGAATAAATATATTATTTTTTAATAATTTAAATGGTACAAAATGTTAACCCATATTAAGCCCACTCACAATTTTGGCAACAATGTAATATTTTGTACTCCTTTTAATAAATAATAACATAATGAAAAGTAACCACAGTTAGGCTTGTGACTAGTTGAAAGAGTTATAAATATCTACGGATATCTTCATATAGTACAGCAAGAGCTGGCTGGCTTGAGCTAGATAATTGGCAAGGTGAAGACTGAGTAGCTGTGGTGGATGAGATAAAGGTGAGTGAGGAGACAGAGGAGCCCAAAGTGGGGAGAGGGGTGCAGGGTGAAAGGGGGCAAGGCTGTGCCATGTGTGCCAAAAAGGCCAGTGCACATGCTGGCCTTTATTAACACGCTTGGCTTTGCCCCTCTCCCCAGCAGACATGGAGCATCTTGACATTTAACCTATAACACCTTGAACTGTGAGCTTTGACATTTCATTTAGTAACACTTTGAAACTTCACCCATGAGATTTGACCCTTCACCCTTGACATTTCACCTATAACATATTAAACTTTGAACCTTGAGCCGTGCGCTTTGACACTTGACAATTGACTTTTGACATTTCGCATATAACACCTTCAACATTTGGGGTTAGTGACGGTTCTGATTTTCAATAAAAATACTCCTTTTTCGCCAATATCTGTGTTCCGTGTCCCTTCTTTTACTTTTAAAGGAGGGTGGGTGGTGAAATTGTGGCTGGGGATCCAGCTTTGGGGTCTTGGTCTTGACGGCTGTAGTGTGGTGCATGTTGCAGTCTGAATTGACAGTTACCGCCGGTCCCAGGCTACCTTCCTGGGTCTCCGGCTACGTTCGTGCATGGTATTGGCTCCGGTTCCTCGTCCGCGTCCAGCCCCTGATCTGTCAGGGGACGGTCGGCCTTGGAGGTCTCGCGCCGGGCAGGAACAGGCCCGGACGGACGCTCTTCCCCAGTGTTCAGCGCTTGCCCGGTCTGTCCCATCCAGAGTGCGTTCCTCATCCACATCCGGCCCCTGATCCGATTATGATTAACGGAGGACTGCGGGGCCCCAGGCACCCCCCGTCCCGCGACAGTGCCCATGTTCAGCGCAGCATCTCCTCCCTCGACCGGTGGCATCCTATCGCGGGGCACCCGGGCGTGAGGACGACAGTCTCGAGCGGAGCGACGGGGCCAGGCAGTTCCGGGCCAAGGCGCTGCCCCATAAAATGCCTGGCCTCCCGCCTCCGGGGCTCTGGACGATCACGTCGGAGAGCCGTCCCCTCGGCATCCGCGGCGCCTCACAAACTGCACTGTGCACCCCGCGCACCCCCTTGGTCGAGGTACTCGTCGCCTCCAGACTGGCCAATACTCATCCTATGTTTTCGGCCGAAAAAGAGAACGCGCGTGGGCGCGGACATAAAGACTACTCTCGGCGGTGGATCACTTGGCTCGTGAGTCGATGAAGAACACAGCTAGCTGCGAGAATTAATGTGACTTGCAGGGGAACACCGATCATCGCACTTTGAACACACCTTGCGGCCCGGGTTAGCTCCCAGGGCCACGCCTGTCTGAGGGTCGTTTTTCACATCGATCGCCCGTCCCACCCCACCCCGGGGCGAGGTCGGGCGCGGCCTGGGGCAGCTTCGCAGGGGACGCTGCTCCCCTTCGTCCCACTAAAAGCAGACGAGGAGGAGAACCCGCCGCATGGGGGGAGCTCAGCGAGGCAAGGCGGGAGTCCGCGACTGTGGCCCCGTCCTCGCCCACGGCCCTGACCCCGGCCCAGGCCCGGGGCGGCGAACGTATGCTACTAGCAGCCGTCGTTGGAGACGCGAGGCTCAGAAGCCCGCGGAGCAGCCCTGGCCGGCCGACCCAGATTGCTTCATTCCGGCCCTCCGAACTTGAGGAAGCCCGACACAGTCCCCGCCCTGCCCGACCTGGCCGGCAGGGGATGAACGGTCGCCGGCGCCGCTCTGGCCCTCCTCGGGGAGTCAGGCCTCTGAATCCGATCTCAGATCAGACGAGACGACCTGTTGAATTTAAACATATTACTAAGCGAAGGAAAAGAAACTAACCAGGATTCCCTCAGGAACGACGAGTGAAGAGGGAAGAGCCCAGCGCCAAATCACAACCTGCCCCGGCGGGCGAGTGAGCGAAATGTGGCGTACGGAAGACCGCGTCCTCTGCGTCGACCAGGGGGGCCCAAGTCCTTCTGATCGATGCTCCCGCAGATGGTGTGAGGCCGGTGGCAGCCCCCGTCATGCCGGGGTCAGGTCTTCTCGGAGTCGGGTTGTTTGCGAATGCAGCCAAAAGCGGGTGGAAAACTCCATCTAAGGCTAAATATGGGCATGAGACCGATAGCCAACAAGTACCGTGAGGGAAAGTTGAAAAGAACTTTGAAGAGTTCAAGAGGGCGTGAAACCGTCGAGAGGTAAACGGATGGGGTCCGCACAGTCCGCCCAGAGGGGTCAACCCGGCTGGGTGCCGAGGGCTGGGAAGCTTGTGCGGTGGTGGGCGGCGGCGGCTCTGCATGGCCCGGGGGTTTAGGAAGGTGGCTCGGAGACCCCCTCCGAGCGTTACATCCCCCCACCACGATCAGCCACTCGCTGGGGCCGAGGGAGAAGACCGCTGCTGCGCCCAACCTACCACGCCCATACCTCCCCTGACCCACCGTGGTCAGGGACCCGGGGTGGAGAGGGCACGGGACACCGGCTCCCGGCGCGACCGTAGACGGGGCCAAGACTGTCCTCAGTGTGGCCCGACTGCGTCGTGTCCCCGGGCCGGGCCCAGTCCACGCCGCGGCGCCCGGGGTCCGCGGCGAAGTCGGCTACCCATCCGACCCGTCTTGAAACACGGACCAAGGAGTCTAGAGAGTCAGAGGGCTCGAAGCAAAACCACAGCGGCGCAATGAAAGTGAGGGCCGGCGCGCACCGCCCGCCTGCCTCTGCCCCGCTTCCCTGGGGAGGTGGAGCTCAAATGCGCGCTAGAGGACACGAAAGATGGTGAACTATGCCAGGCAGGGCGAAGCCAGCGGAAACGCTGGTGGAGGTCCGCAGCGGTCCTGACGTGCAAATCGGTCGTCCGACCTGGGTCTTTGGCGAAAGACTAATCGAACCATCTATTAGCTGCTTCCCTCCGAAGTTTCCCTCAGGATAGCTGGCGCTCAGTCCGCAGTTTTATCCGGTAAAGCGAATGATTGGAGGACTTGGTGCCGAAACAGCCTCAACCTATTCTCAAACTTTCAATGGGTAAGAAGCCCGGCTGCTGGCTTTTGGAGCCGTGGCGTGGAATGCGAGCGCTTAGTGGACCACTTTTGGTAAGCAGAACTGGCGCTGCGGGATGAACCGAATGCCGGGTTACAGCGCCCGATGCCGACGCTCATCAGACCTCACGAAAGGCATCGGTCGATACAGACAGCAGGACGGTGGCCATGGAAGTCTGAACCCGCTAACGAGTGTGTAACAACTCACCTGCCGAATTGACCGGCCCTGAAAATGGATGGTGCTGCAGCGTCGGGCCCATACCCGGGCGTCGCTGGCTGCGTGAAAGAGCCTCGGGGCTACGCCGCGACGAGTAGGAGGGCTGCTGCGGTGAGCGCAGAAGCCTTGGGGCGAGGGCCCGGGTGGAGCCGCCGCGGGTGCAGATCTTGGTGGTAGTAGCAAATATTCAAATGAGAGCTTTGAAGGCCGAAGTGGAGAAGGGTTCCATGTGAACAGGGCTTGAACATGGGTGAGTCGGTCCTAAGAGGTAGGTGAGCGCCATTTCCCACAGGGCAGGGGCGATGGCCTTCGTCACCCCCCGGCCGATTGAAAGGGAGTCGGGCTCAGATCACCGAACCCAGAGGTGGCGGAGACGGGAGCCGAAAAGCGCCCAGTGCGGCAACACGACCAATCCCGGAGAAGCCGGCGGGAGCCCCAGGGAGAGTTCTCTTTTCTTTGTGAAGGGTAGGGGCCGTCCCTGGAATGGGTTCGCTCCGAGAGAGGGGCCCGCGCCCTGGAAAGCGTCGCGGCTCCGGCGGCGTCCAGGCGAGCCCTCGCTGTTCCTTGAATATCCGGGGGAGAGGTTGTAGATCTCGTGCCGGGCTGTACCCATATCCGCAGCAGGTCTCCAAGGTGAACAGCCTCTGGCATGTTGGAACAATGTAGGTAAGGGAAGTCAGCAAGTCAGATCTGTAACTTCAGGACAAGGATTGGCTCTAAGGGCTGGGCCGGTCGGGCCGGGAGCGCAAAGTGGGGATTGGGCGCGGTGCGGCGGCTGGGCGAGCCGCCGCCACAGTCGTCGTCGTCGCCTTGTCGCCCCGCCGCGGGCCCTCCCGCCTTGTGCTGCCAAGGCTCACCTCCGCCGACTCGGCGATGGTCTTCGACGGCCAGCCCGGTGGGTGCTGGGGCTGTCTGCGGCGGGCGGCGGGCGGGCGAGTCCAGACGCCCTCCGCTCCATTCCTGCAGATTGCCCCGGCTTTGGTGAGCAAGCGCAACGCCCTCGCCTCCCCTCAAACCCCCCAAAACCCCTAAACCCTCGCGTAGGGCCCCGGGGGAATGTGCGGGCAGGGGCGGCGGTGGGACAGGAGCTCACGCCGCCTCTGCCGGCTTAGAACTGGTGCGGACCCGGGGAATCTGACTGTTTAATTAAAACAAAGCATCGCGAGGGCTCTCGGCTGGTGTTGACGCGATGTGATTTCTGCCCAGTGCTCTGAATGTCAAGGTAAAGAAATTCATGGAAGCTCAGGTAAATGGTGGGAGTAACTATGACTCTCTTAAGGATGGCACCGCCGGTCCTGGTTCCCTCGGGCAAGGAGCAGAGAACGTAGCGGCCTTTACCTCCCAGCGGTCCCGCCGGTAATGCCTCCCTTCTGGGGAGGCGGCCAAACAAGGTTAAACACCCTTGGCCCACTGGTCCGAAAAGCACCGAGGTGCCTAGCTCGGATGCCGCTGGGGAGCAGCCAACAAATACCAACGGCCTGGGTGGCAACCCAGGTCGGATGTATACCTAACGTAGTAGGATGATAAATGAAGACATCCATTTCGGATGGCACAGAGCCCGGTTTACCAATGTGCCATGCAGAGGGGCGGGGGTCGGCCCACCTGCATTATCACGAGACACCTTGGGTTCGCTCTGGACCGAGCGGATAGTTTGTGTCCCCACGGACCACCCATCCCAATTTCCACTCCGCTGGGACGGGCCTGCGGGCTCATTGGAGGGAGGGGGTGGATGATGACAACTCTGTGGCTCACTTTCCTCTGCCCAAATCCCTGCCCCTCACCAGCTCGCACTTGAGGGGTGCCATTGGTGTTGTGGAAGGCGGAGAGGATCCTGTGGAAGAGATGGAGGTCAGCCAATTGGTAGTAGAGCAGAAAAGCACCTTCGAGGCCATGGAAACGGAAGATCACAACGCAGAGCCCTCCTTAATCTCACCCGCAGAGGATTCGTCCAATGATGATGGGGGAGAAGACATTACCGGTGCAATTAGAATCGAGCTGCCTGATCCTGACGTTTCCTGTGGTTTGTGCGGATTACACCTGGGCAAGGTGTCCCAGGCTGTTAAGCACTACAGGGTTAGGCACAACCCTGTTTGCCTGGAATTCTGCTGCCGAAAGTGTGGGAGGACAAGCGACAATAGCCATTCCATCTCCTGTCACGCATCGAAATGCAAGTGCCAGCGTGAGAGTAGTCGCAGAACATCGCTACCGTGGGGCTGCGAAGAGTGTCAGCTTCGCTTCGCGGCTAAGATCGGCTTGTCCCAACACAAACGGCACAGGCACATCATGCTCAGGAATTTGGAAAGGAACATGGCGACGCAGGCGGTGAGCACTGGCGCAAAGGTTCGTCCCAACGCCTGGTCTACAGAAGGGATGGAAGTGCTTAGTAGGCTCGAATCCAAGTATGCCGGGCAGGGAAGGATTAACTTGCTGATAGCAAGAGAGCTGTCCTCCAAATCGACGAAGCAGGTGAGCAGCAAAAGGAGGTATATTCGGCTGATAGCCGAACGCAACTACCGTGCAGAGATCAACCCAGCTGATCTTGAGGCCATCTCAGAACCCCCCCCCCGTCCAAGATTCGGAGTAAAAGAAAAGCTGAAAGGCCTGGCTCTGAAACGAATTGAAGACGCTGGGGGGGAACTGGAGGCCAACATGCCGGTGATTGAGGCCTGGCTGAGGGACTCAGATCAGGTCACTACCCTGGTCGACTCCTCCGCATCAAGTCTGATTCAGATGCTGGATTCAGGTGGATCAGTAACTCGTAGGGCAACTCGTAGGGCAGGCCCTCCTCGGACAGGAGGGGTTAAGAGGAATCTGATGCGGCCGGTCCAGAGATCCTGGATTCGGACAAGGGCGTGGAGAAGAGGTAGATATGCCTTACATCAGCTGATGTTTGTCAAGGACACCTCAAGACTCTCAGCGCTTACCCTAGATGGAACCGAAAGTCAACGCTGTAGTATCCCACTTGAAGAGGTTCACAGCGTGTTCAAGGACAGGTGGGAGAATGTTATGGCTTTCGGGGGGCTTGACCAATTCAAATCCTCGGGACAGGCGGACAATGCGCTCTTCGAGTCCTGGATTACAGCCGATGAAGTAAGACTAGACCTCAGCCTGGCCAAAAACTTAGCTGCTGAGGGTCCGGACAGGATCAATAAGCAGAAGATTATTGACCTGGACCCAAGCGGCGAGAGGTTAGCGCAGGTCTTCAACACATGGCTGTGCACGGGAGTCATCCCTAAGGTCTATAAAAAAGGTCGTATGGTACTAATCCCAAAAACCATGGACCGAGAGGGTCTATTGAACATCGACAACTGGAGACCGATTACGATAGGGTCCATGGTTTTGAGGCTCTTTTCCAGGATCTTGACGATGAGGCTGGCACGGGCCTGCCCACACAATCCTAGACAGAGGGGATTCATATCATCCCCTGGGCTCGGAAAACCTTAGGGTTCTGCAAAAAAGAACGCAACCCCCTGACTCTCACGAGCATTTCCTGTGTGCTCTCAGACAGAGAAATGTGGACAATCATGTGGTTGGAATTATCCAGGGTAGCAACAAGGGTGTTCCAATGTTCTCTATTGATGAAGTAACTTGTGTTTCTGCTTTCATTGTGATGCTGGAGTTGGAGAACTTCATCATGTGGAACAGCATTGTGTGTGTATATATTTCTTATATATTAATGGGTGATTTTGTATTTGCTATAATGCTGTACTGTTCTCTCCTACGTGTTTTATTTCATTACATTTTGGTAAAATATGAAATCCATGAACTTGCTAGTTTTGCATGACACGTTCTAACTGCTGTATCTCCACCCTGTATTTTTACATATAATTCACAATATCTATTTCCGTGCTTTACGTTTGTTTTTTGTAGGTTTTCACACTTCCTTTTCACCTTTATTATTTCAGGTTGTTGTTGTTATTATTATTATTATTATTATTATTATTATTATTATTATTATTATTATTATTATTATTATTATTTCCAGTATTACTATGGAGGCCAGGGTGAGAAGTATTATATCCATTATACATTACACTGCAGTGCATTAGATTACACTACAACCCTAACCAGCACATTTAAGAAAATATCTGTGATCTCGAGCTGCTGGTTATGCTGCCTGACCAATTAAATAAATAAAAGCATTATTATTAATTTAGAAGCAATAAGAAAAAAATACTGTTGTGTTTAATTTATGCACAAAATGGATTGATTATGAAAAACGAGTCATGAGGAAAATTGAAACCAGTAGACGTGCTGACAGGCCCTCTGCTGTTTATAACGAGTATTACCCAGTGAATTCAGCAATAACGTCATTATTTATACACAGCTCTCTCAGTTATAGTGTAAATATTATTTTTGATGTATTTTAACAATATATTGAAAATGTCTTTATTTTTGTACAGGGGTAATGTTAATCCAGGTCATTTCAAGGGCAGCTGAGCTGTGTTCAGATAAAAAAAATAAATAAAAGAAAATTAGTTTTATTACTGTATGTTTACATATAATTCAAAATATATATTTCCGTGCTTTACATTTGTTTTTTGTAGGTTTTCACACATCCTTTTCATGTTTATTATTTCAGGTTTTTTCAAATGTGTTTCAAACTACACTGAGCAAAAATATTTACTGAGTTAGAGTTCATATAAAGAAATCAGTCAATTGAACTTAATTCACTAGGCCCAGATTTATGGATTTCACATGACTGGGAATACAGATATGCATTTGTTGGTCACAGATACCTTAAAAAACAGGTAGGGGCGTGGATCAGAAAACCAGTCAGTATCTGGTGTGACCACCATTTGCCTCATGCTGTGCGACACATCTCCTTCACATAGAGTTGATCAGGCTGTTGATTGTGGCCTGTGGAATGTTGTCCCACTCCTCTTCAATGGCTGTGTGAAGTTGCTGGATATTGGTGGGAACTGGAACACGCTGTTGTACACGTCGATCCAGAGCGTCCCAAACATGCTCAATGGGTGACATGTCTGGTGAGTATGCAGGTCATGGAAGAACTGGGACGTTTTCACCTTCCAGGAATTGTGTACCGATCCTTGTGACATGACGCTGTACCTATCCTTCTGTGGCACATTTCACTGTATTGTGCTATACTTGAAAATTTCACTTTTTAGTGTTTTTTCAGCCATGCAACCACATAGAAGCTCCATTTGAAGGGCTGTGTTTTTTTTAAATGTTTGCTTTATTTTATATGTTTGTGTTTTGTATGCTGGTGGCACCTGGTGTTTTTCTTCCCCTGTGAGGAGCTGTATGAAGATGTGTTCAAATGATCTCTATTGATGAAGTAACTTGTGTTTCTGCTTTCATTGTGATGTTGGTGTTGGAGAACTTCATCATGTGGAACATTGTGTGTGTGTGTGTGTGTGTATATGTGTATATATATATATATATATATATATACAGTGTTTAGTTTTGCTCATGCTAAATTTGTGTGGAGATTTTGTTACATGTTATGCTGTTATATTTGAGTGGAGATTTAGTTCAGGTGTGTTTTATTGAAAGGTGATGCTGCTCTTGTAGCTATGCTGTTATATTTGTGGCTCGTGGCTGTGCACAGTGTGTGTTCATACCTGTACTAACCAGTGTGAGTGTTCATGTTGCATGCTGTGTGGGTCTCTGGCAGCACCCTGGGGTTTGTCTCAATGCAGTGAATGCAGAGTAAGCTCGTGGCTGTGCACAGAGTGTCTTCTGATGCCTGTTTGTTCTCTTGCAGGGTTTGAGATGTGAATCCCACTCTGTGTGCTTGTCTCGAGCAAGAATGAAGAGTTAAGTGTATTTCACGTTGCTTCCTTCTGTGGTAATGCAGATGAAATGTAACTGTAGCTACATTTGAAAGTGCAGTTTAATTGATTCATGGAAGTGTAATGTTAAATGTAGTGGGAATGCAGGATTTGTATTCAATTTGAAATACGAATGTTCATGCATGTATTGAAATGTACAATATTTTATGTTGAAGCAGTTTTATGAAGTTACAATGACATGCATGTAATGTTATAACATTGAAGTAGCTAAGTAACATTCATGCATATTAAACCCTCAACACAGCAAGTTGTATTTGCAAGACATTTTATTTCAAAGCGAGTTGTTGACTTTTTGAAGCAGAATTGCTTGAAGGGAAGCATTGTAGTGTTTTAAAGGTAGTAACATTGAGTTAGGAGTAGTCAGTTTGTCAATGGATTGAGTAGTGCTTGTTCCCTGTCTGTCTGTCCTGGTGGCTCCTGTTTGCACACTGGCACTCGGGTGACTCCTCCCCCTTCTAGTCTTGCCTGTTAGAGTCCATTTAGAGATTTGACTGACATTTTTCCATAACTCTGCAACTGTCCCCTGGTCAGCTGTCCAGCTCGCTGCTGTGGTCATCCTGTCCCCTGGTCAGCTGTCCAGCTCGCTGCTGTGGTCATCCTGTCCCCTGGTCAGCTGTCCAGCTCGCTGCTGCAGAAGTTTGTTTGGGGCTGGGACAATGTTCTCAACAGACTGGTGTTTTTACCATTTGTTAAACTTTGAAGAGGACCTGCAAGTTTGTCTTGCAGTCTTTACTGAAGTGATGTTAGGCTTTATTTATTTGAGAGTCTGTGTTGGATAATGTGCTTTTTGACAGTGAAGTTGCTTTTAAAAAACAAGTAAAGAAAATGCACACAATCTCTAACTCACTGTTTGACAAATAAAAAAAAGAAAGACATTTTTTTTTTTACAACCAGCAGTTCTATTAAATGACCACAAGATGGCAGCATGAAACCATTTCACAAGCGCAGCGGTGCCTGAAATGCGCTCCGAGTTTAGGAATGGAGGAGGAGCGGGCGCTGCGGTTCCTCCACTCCGCGTCCCGGGTGCCGTTTGCTCTCCTTTTATTTCTGTATTTTCTCATTTGATCTCTTCTAAAACTACAAGCCCTTCAACGTGTGTCTTTTTATTTTATTATTTCTTATATATTGATGGGTGATTTTGTATTTGCTATAATGCTGTACTGTTCTCTCCTACGTGTTTTATTTCATTACATTTTGGTAAAATATGAAATCCATGAACTTGCTAGTCTTGCATGACATATTCTTAACTACTGTATTTCCACCCTGTATTTTTACATATAATTCAAAATATATATTTCCATTCTTTACATTTGTTTTTTGTAGGTTTTCACGCTTTTCATCCATTATTTCAGCTTTTTCCAAATGTGTTTCAAACTATTTGGTGAGAACAACTCAGTCTCTCTCTCTCTCATAAGAACATAAGAACATAAGAAAGTTTATAAACGAGAGGAGGCCATTCGGCCCATCTTGCTCGTTTGGTTGTTAGTAGCTTATTGATCCCAAAATCTCATCAAGCAGCTTCTTGAAGGATCCCAGGGTGTCAACAACATTACTGGGGAGTTGATTCCAGACCCTCACAATTCTCTGTGTAAAAAAGTGTCTCCTATTTTCTGTTCTGAATGCCCCTTTTTCTAAACTCCATTTGTGACCCCTGGTCCTTGTTTCTTTTTTCAGGCTGAAAAAGTCCCTTGGGTCGACACTGTCAATACCTTTTAGAATTTTGAATGCTTGAATTAGGTCGCCACGTAGTCTTCTTTGTTCAAGACTGAACAGATTCAATTCTTTTAGCCTGTCTGCATATGACATGCCTTTTAAGCCCGGAATAATTCTGGTCGCTCTTCTTTGCACTCTTTCTAGAGCAGCAACATCTTTTTTATAGCGAGGTGACCAGAACTGAACACAATATTCAAGATGAGGTCTTACTAGTGCATTGTACGGTTTTAACATTACTTCCCTTGATTTAAATTCAACAATTTTCACAATGTATCCGAGCATCTTGTTAGCCTTTTTTCTAGCTTCCCCACATTGTCTAGATGAAGACATTTCTGAGTCAACAAAAACTCCTAGGTCTTTTTCATAGATTCCTTCTCCAATTTCAATATCTCCCATATGATATTTATAATGTACATTTTTATTTCCTGCGTGCAGTACCTTACACTTTTCTCTATTAAATGTCATTTGCCATGTGTCTGCCCAGTTCTGAATCTTGTCTAGATCATTTTGAATGACCTTTGCTGCTACAACAATGTTTGCCACTCCTCCTACTTTTGTGTCGTCTGCAAATTTAACAAGTTTGCTTACTATACCAGAATCTAAATCATTAATGTAGATTAGGAATAGCAGAGGACCTAATACTGATCCCTGTGGTATACCGCTGGTTACCACACTCCATTCTGAGGTTTTTCCTCTAATCAGTACTTTCTGTTTTCTACATGTTAACCACTCCCTAATCCATGTACATGTGTTTCCTTGAATCCCAACTGCGTTCAGTTTGAGAATTAATCTTTTGTGCGGGACTTTGTCAAAAGCTTTCTGGAAATCTAAATAAACATCACTCTCCAGGAACTGACCACGGCAGTTAAGCAGATGGCCAGCAGGAAGGCCCCAGGGATTGATGGCCTACAGGTAGAATTTTTCCAATACTTTTGGAAGGAACTGGGACCAGATCTGCTGATGGTGCTGCAGGAGAGTTTGAGAGATGGAGAGCTGCTACTTAGCTGCCGCAGAGCTGTACTGATTATGCTGCCTTAGAAAGGAGACCTGTGCCAACTAAAAACTGGAGACCAGTCTCAATTTTATGTGCCGATTTAAAAATATTTTCAAAATGTCTGGCAATAAGACTGAGAGAAGTATTGAACAGTTTAATACACCCGGACCAGACTTACTGTGTGCCAGGACGGTCAATATTTGATAATATATTTTTAATTAGAGATTTTTTTACTTGTACTCAGATGGGTGATTTTAATGTGGGACTGGTCTCCTTAGACCAGGAGAAAGCTTTTGATCGGGTTGACCACCATTACCTGTTTACAACACTGGAGGCCGTTGGGTTTGGCCCCAGGTTCATTAACTATGTTAAAATTTTGTACAATAATGTTTTTAGTATTTTAAAAATGAACGGGGGTCTGAGTAGGCCTTTCCCGGTGTGCTGGGGCATCAGACAGGGCTGCTCCCTGTCTGGAATACTGTACTCACTCTCCATTGAGCCCCTGCTGGCTCTGCTGAGGAGCAGGCTGGCGGGATGGGCGGGGCCTTGTTCTGCCCTGGCTGTGGCAGTAAAGGTGTCCACTCATGCTGATGACATTAGTGTGTTTATTTGCAGCAACCAAGATGTCCAGCTATTACAGTAGAGCCTAGAGACATTCCAAGGGGCTTCATCAGCAAAAATAAACTGGGCAAAGTGTGGCACATTCTTGTCAGGTAGCTGGAAGGAAGTGGGCCCTCCTGTTCTGCCACAGACATTGAGGTGGGAGAGAACAGGACTAAAAATATTAGGTGTCTTTCTGGGAACTAAATCATACATGGATATGAACTGGGAAAGTCTTGTGGACAAGGTGAGAGGGCGGCTTCAGTGTTGGAGGGGGCTGCTCGCTCGGTTGTCCTTTAGGGGGAAGGTTATTGTAATTAATAACCTGGCTGCCTCTGTGCTTTGGAATAGGCTTATGTGCCTGGACCCTCCCCAAGGCCTGATTGATAAAATTCAAAAGATGTTTGTAGAGTTCTTCTGGGGTGGGAGGCACTGGCTGAAGCCAGCCATGTTGTACCTCCCTCGAGATGAGGGGGGGCAAGGGCTGGTCAGCATTGCCAGCAGGGTAGAAGCTTTCAGGCTGATGACAGTTCAGAGGCTCCTGTATGCCGGGGAGGAGGCTCACTGGAGGAAAGTGGACATTTTTTTCATCAAAAAAGTGGGGGGCCTAGGGTTAGGAAAACATCTGTTTTTAACTGACCATGACATTCTGAACAGTTCTGGTCTGCCTGTTTTTTATCTTAATATTTTTAAAATGTGGAAGACTCTTAAAGTGAAAAGAGGAGGATTTGACAGGGCTGAAACTGATGCAGGAACCTCTTTTCTTCAACTCTCTGTTCCCAGCACCGTGTCTCAGGTCAGAATCATTGTGTTCCAGGTTTGCAAGGGAAGGGTTGACGAGACTGGACCATTTAATGTTACCTGGGAATTCTTGCTGGCTCAGTGCTGCTGAACTGGGTGGCAGGCTGGGATGGCGAAGTGAGAGGCAGGTTGAAAAGCTATTGGATAGTGTTAGGGGCTGTCTCTCTCCACGGCTCAGAGAGGTCCTGATGGAGGAGATGGCAAAAGGACAAGAGGAGGATCAGAACTCTGACTTCCCAGTGCTGCTTGTGTCTCCCCAAGTAGGTGAGGAAGAAGAGCAAGAACAGCAGGAGTATGGCAAGCTGTTAAAAACTTAAAGTTGTCTTCCACTGCCTAGAAAGCAAAGAGCTTAATTTTTTTAGTGTTAAAAATATTTTTTATAAGGAACTGTGACAGGGTCTTCCTCGGGTCACACGTGTG
>NC_054567.1:527940-567940 GCF_017654505.1 Polyodon spathula | reverse complement strand
CAAGTAATCAAAGAAACTACAAAATAATGCCAAAAAAGTGGTACAGTAGTATTTCATGTTAGATTTGTGAAATGTCACATTTTTCAAATTTCTGTCAGCTTTTCTTTAAGTATATGGAAAAAATAGAACCTTCAAAGTGGTATGTCATTTAATACGCTAACCTGACTTTATTCAGCAGGTTTAATTTGCCTCTGAAGCAAAATGAGTTAATTGTATAGGGTGACGCAATTTCGTTTTGCCAGAGCTGTACAGAGTGTTTCATTGTGATGGCTGGATGATCAGTCAGACACTTCTTACTTTCCTTTCGTGTCCTGAAAGGGGTACTCCCACTTTCCACTCGCGGTCAGGCACTTGGGTCCATTAGCCAGCCCAGCAGAAGCCACACTGATGCAGTAGAGTCCTCCAAGCACCCTGAACGCAGCCGAGAAGACAGAGTTCAGCATCTGATAAAACAAAACAGGGCACAGCGGCGAGAGGGCGGTGGGCAGAGTGATTTAAGCAGGGATTGTGGAAGTCTCTGGTTTATCAGGTTCTGATGATGTAAAGATTTAGGTTTCTTCTGTACCATGGACCTGTAAATATGAACAGAGCTATGACTGTTGCCGTTTTTAGTCTGCCCTTTGATTTTAGATCCTTGGAATAGAAGAAATTCAATTCTCTAGATTATTGTGTCACATGTTGGGCGTCTCTGATTGTATCTCGTGCAGTTTTGGGCAAGAGGATTCCAAATACAGACCTGTCAACTCTCTCATATTCACCGGGAGTCTCCCGTAATTTGGACCCTTCTCTCGGACATTTCTCGGGACAGATTTTTCTCCCATATTTTGCTTAAAACACTACTTAACCCATTATGATGACAGTTATGCAAACGATACGAAATTATTTTTGTTATAATACACCCTTCACACAACATATTCACTTACTGTCTAACTATAAATCACAAATGTATCAAAAATGAGATTGTACTCTAAACAGAAATGAATTGTCTTCTAGCACCGATGACATCACTGTACACAGGATGATAAGATGTGAATGAATTTTCACACTGAATCGTGATTGGTTGTTTTTTTACGCGTTATAATTAGTTGCATGACTGATATACATCTGATTGGCATTTTACCCGCAGCATTACCATGACCCTTGAGGGCACCACAAACTAATGGCAAAATTGATTCTGGTTGCAAAGCAGTTATTTCTAGAAACCATTTTTGTCATTGGAAGCAAATTGTGATTGAACAGACCAGTGATTCACAACTCCGGTCCTCGGTCCAACTGAGCTCTCAGTTAGCTAAGTGAACTAATAATTTGCGTAATTAGACCCACTTAATTGTTCTCAGCTCCTAACAAGTTGCAGATTTCAAGTTAATCACATGATTTTAGAGTTAACTTGAATTATCCAACTCTTTAAGAGCTGAAAACAATTAGGAAGGCTTAATTAAGCTAATTGTTAGTTGGATTAAGGGTGTAGTTAAGTAACTGAAAGCTCAGTTGGAATGAAAACCAGAAGACACAGGGGGTGAAAACCACTTGAATAAATCATATCTGTATCTCCATATAATTTAAATACTGCTACTGTACCTGGCAACGGTTACCACAGCAAACAGTTCCATAGCAACCCTTCCCTGCAGCTCTTACAGTGGAAACACAATAGTAAACAAAAATTAAGAATGAAGCACCAGTTAGTGCACATTGGACCTGCTTTACCAAGGTCTTTATTTATTTAACATTAACAGCTGGTTTTGCAGACCCTGACTAGCATTGGTATTGCTACCTAATGTTATCTTATGACACATTTCCATCTGCACCATGAAACCAGTGTGTAAAGTCTCGTTAGTATCAAACTGGGGCTGCAGCCTGCAATCTAATCTGCGGTCGAGCATTGCACAGAAGATCATTTGCACATTATGTGTGTTTTTGTATATTAGCTGTTCTCTTACGCTAGTAATAACAACTAGCATCCCATGTTGCCACTTATTGGTAATGGCAAAAGGCACAAATTAATCTGAAGCGCTAACAGCATGTGAATAAATCTGCCCTGTTATTGATCATAGGTTGTGCTGCGACGCTTTCATTTTTATTACCAGACTTTTGCCTCCTGGTTGCCATTAGTGCATTATGTAAACTGGTGGAGAGTTAAAGGTTACTTGAAAATAACTGGCACCCTATGGCACCAGATACTCAATTAATCATTAGCTCTCTTAATGTACTAATACCAGTTCATTAAAAACATTGTGGCAATTCAGCTGCGGACAAAAGGTTTGCGCTGCCCTATAGAATTAATTACATTTTCTTCATAAAGTAGAATGAAGCCTGCTGAATATTGTTACGCTAACATACTGAATTACACACCGCTTTGTAGTTTTCCACATACTTAATGAAAAACTGACAAAAATTGATGTACTTGTATTACACTATGTAACACAATTTAGAAGTGAGTAGTTTTTCGAGATTTACGATTATACTGTAAATACAGTATAATCGTAAATCTCGAAAAACTACTCACTTCTAAATCTTTTGTAGTCATTTTTGTATTACTTTAGTATAAATACATGTTAATTTGGATTCATATGTTGTTTTTTTCTGACATTATGTGAACGAAAAGACACAAATTTGCCCGTTTTCCCATTGGAAATAGTGATACTTTGAAATATCACTGTCCTGGTCACAAAAGCAAAGTTTGTGGGGAATGATAGCTATTTTCTATACTTTTGAGGCATAAGCAATTAGGAAATAACACTTACTACCCAGGAACAAAAACAAAAAAGACAAACAAAAAAATTGTTACACGGTGTTATTGTTTCTGGTAGTTTCTTTGATTATTATATGATGTTAAATTAAACCTCTAAATGATGTCCATATAGTATCAATCCTAAATAGGCGATGCAAAAGCTGTACATATTTGTTACCATAAGTCCAAACTACAAATGAACAACAATATGTTTTGTTAAGAAAATTCTTGATCATAATGTTGTAGGGTCTCCTTGCAATGATAATTGCTTCTAGGCATAAGAACATAAGTACCCTATCCTGGTAGCTGCTTGAGCTCATCTTTGAGATGTGATGTAAAACCGGGGTCCTATTGGGACTGACTCTGCAGCAGCAGCAACAGCTGTTTTGATGCATAGTTCACCCTCCCTAGTCTGTGTAATTCGCTTTTTTTTAGGATGTAGTTGCATTTAAAATGAGTATTTTAGTAAAATTAAAGTGTTCAGTGAGCTTGATTAGTACCTATATAACCATAACTAAAAAATACATTTTATATATGAAAGGTGCTGTGCTGTGAAGGGGACCCTTTGTGATGTTCGTTTATCCAGATAACCGTATCCTGCTATTGCGTTACTAAAGGATTTGGAATCCCAGTGACAGTCATTGTGAGGGAGACTCGTCTTTATAATACAGTGTGAATGTCATATATTGTTCTAGAAATAGTTTTACATGCCCATAGTTTATTGACTGGCTGTATATTTAATAGTTGCACTATCTCCATTGAAATATCAATGTTATTAGTGATTTGTAGAGTGTGTAGACTTTTGGACTGGGTTAATAATACAGTCCAAGAACTGAATAACGATTCTTAATTATTCAGTAACCTTTTGGCAGATTCTTTTCTGTATGATTAAATAGCCTTTTTCAGGGAGACCTGCCTTTGGAATCTTAACAGGATCTAAATGCATGGGAGCTGCTTTTTCTTCTTATATAAATGTGTGCTATCGTCTCTCCAATGAAATACAAAATCCTAGACTTAACATTTTCTCTGGCAAATTGAATGACTTTTAAATCAAGTTTAGAGAAGGAAGACAAACAGACAAACATTTTGAAAAGTGTGTTTAAACCGATAACTTAAGTGCGAAATCTACATTTTATGGTGTGACGCATATTAAAATGAAAGCCCTCTGTTTTTGAATTCAGTCTTCAACGTAAACATTTCCTTTCTTCAGCGTTCAGCATATATATTTAATCCAGAATTGGATTTTTGATTGAAAGTAATTTCCTTAATAAAGATCTCTTTGTGTGTTAGTTTGGACAGATATATGGGTCCCCTGAAGCATGACCCATCTGTGGCCAAATGTTTTGCATTACCGTATAGAGTGAACACATTTTGAAACCTGCTGAATAATGTTACGTTAACATATTGAATTACACACCGCTTTGTAGTTTTCTCATATACTTCACGAAAAACTGACAACATTTTTAAAAAATTGACATTTTGAAATCTAACATGAAGTACTACTCTACTACTGTTATGGCTTCCGGTCGACTTTTTTTGCATTGTCATTTTGTAGTTTCCTTGATTGCATGATGTTAAATAAAAGATCTACGTTATGTTCAATCCTAAATTTCTAGGTGATGTAAAACTTTTTGCCAAGCTGTAAGGAAAACCTGGAAATTAAAAATGAAACAATACTTACGAACAAGCCGCCACCAACTAGTCCTCCCTTTAGCCATGCTTGCAGAGTGATCTAGTCACTTTCACCCAACTTTGCATCTGGAAACAGCAGAAGCAGGTTTGCTATAATACAAGCAAAGGCTGCAGAGATCAACACCAACCCAATGAGCCGGGAACACTTTCCAGTACACATACTTAGAGACCCTTTTAGCTTCAACCCTTAAAAATCAAATGGAAGAGAAATAAGTAAAACGTCTGACGTCTTTTTCTTCTTCTGTGACTGAATAAGCTGTGGCAAGCCGCCCTTTGCTGCTTATAAAACTGTTTGCACAGTTTCTGTGTAATTGCACAGCCTTTGTGTAGGTATTATGTCAGCATCCTAGATTGCTTATTTTTATATGAGGTGGAATCAGAGCTGGTGCTGTTACAGTTTTCCAAGTGCTGTTGCACAGTAAAGGACAGGGCCTTCCCAGTTTAATACAGTGAACACTTACAGTAACACACTGCATGGGAACAGGAATAAGAGTTAGCATTTGGTTCAAATGAACAATCATTCACACTGGCGTTAGCAGTCATTAGGAAAAATAAATATTTTTGTATGTTACTTTACAGCACTCGAGTCTAAAGGTACATGCGCGTAATCGATTGCGTTGTTATTTGAATTTGACCCATGGCCTTGTCCATGGGAGCTCGTTAGCTGCACCTATGCTGACAAAACTATGATGAATGAAATATATGAATTAGATGAAAAACTAACGCTAGCGGGCAGGACATGTGGCACGCTGCAAGGAGGAGGCAGGGAAGGAGGGGGACCGAGCAAACGGACGATAAGAGGAGTAGATGAATGAGGGTATATATACAGTTTGATAATTATGTATTTGAAATACAACCACGTTTTCAATAACGTAATACTGTAATTCACTGAGAAAACCTTCTTATTCAAAAGCAAGAAGACTTGGTCCCTAACCTCCATAGGACGATATCCTGAGCCTTATCTGAAGAAATGTGTAACACGAACAGATAACAGGAAATCTGGTCCCAGATCAAGAGAGCAAGAGTCTGTAAACCTGTCACTGTCAGCTTGGGTTCGGGGTACATTGATACAAAACCTTGCTGTCAGCTCTGCCCCAGATGAACTGTGGCTAGACTCGGTTATGGAGCAGTGCTGTTGCTAATGCAGGGTCACTGTTTACTATAAAAAGTATATTCTGTTTTGTATCCCATGTTATAGTAATGCTTGAACGTGTCTAACCTCCCACTGCTACAAGCGCAGTTATGCCCAAAATCTTTGCATGACCCCATACAATGAACTCATTTAGCTTCATATTTGTTCCAGCTGTGTATAATGGGATTTGAAACAGAATTCATTCATCCGACTTTTTACCTATCCACCCTTACCCTGGTCCCAGCGCAGACGGATACGCAGTGGATTACTGTATTTGCATTCATTCTATTGAGAGCCAGCTCCTTATCTTCTCATGTCTTTTGTACTTCCTCATATCTGTGACTAACAGCACTGCCCCTGTTAGTTTGATCCTCTGCAGTTTTTTACTGCACGTTTATGTCAGCATTGTTTGGAAGTGTCAGTTTAATAAGTGTTATTATGACTATATATTTATACACTCGTTTTCTGGCCAGTCGGCATTGTGCTTGATGGATCAGATACTGGCATAATTGATAGAGTCTGACTGTTTTGTATTTCAGAGCTGATGGGTCAATGTAAAGCTATGGGCAAAAGTTTTACATCACCTAGAATTTTTGGATTGAGAGATAATTAAACAAATAAACTATATATGGAAAACTACAAAGCGGTATGTAATTCAATATGTTAACGTAACATTATTCAGCTGGTTTCATTCGAATTTATGAAGCAAAAGTAGTTAATTCTATAGGGGGGGTGCAAATTTTTAGCCAGAGCTGTACACTACGGGCATTTTAGGAGGAAGGTAGATTTGAAGTCCTTGCCCATTGACCTTGCATCCTGGTTGCAGTGGTGATGAGACATTTCAAATTATGTAACAATATGCAAAGATTGTACTGATACCCCTGGTGACAGGGCTGGATATCTGTTCTGCGTTTTAAAACAATATTTTTCTCCAATGGTGACTGGCATAGCATTGAATGTGGTACCTGGCTAGCCAGTCACAATTGCTGGTCCAGTGGTTAAAGAAAGGGGTTTGATAACAGGAGGTTCCGGGTTCAAATCCCTGTTCAGCTGCTGGCTTGCTGTGTGTGACAAGTCACTTAACTTCCTTGTGCTTTGTCCTTCGGATGAGATGCACTACAAGCGAGGCCCTATTGTAAGTGACGCTGCAGCAGCAGCAGTCAATGATGATGCATAGTTCACCCCCTAGTCTCTGTAAGTCACTTCAGATAAAATGAGTAATTAATAATTGCGGAAATTCATTTTCTGGGGTACAAGTGCAGAAGAAATATTCCTCCCAGTCATGCTACAGTGGTACTAAATGGGTAATGTCTTTTGCCTGTTGATGGGCAAATGATCTATTCAGCAATACTGAGAAATGTAGTAATCAAGGGTCTGATGGGGGGTGAAAAAGGGAAATAAACACCCTGCTCCCGGTATAACATTTTGGTGTACTATTGCTGTTGTGAGCGGGTAAAAATAAAACCATAGGCATTTATTTATTATTTTATATTAGACTGTTATCTGGTAGCATTAGACCTGGAAAGGTATTCATATCTGGGTAAACATGACTGTTCACTGCCGTTCTTAAGTCCTGCCAATCTGAGACAAGTGCAGCAAAAAAAAAGAAAAACCTGATGAGGTCATGAGGTCCATTTACCTGAGATCTCTACTCACAGTGTTCTTATCATAATGGAAAGACTTAACAGATTTGTTTTGCAGCTTTAGAAAGCTTTCCACTCTTTCTACTGCCATGTGATGCTAACAAGATGAAAGCCCAGACACTTTTTTTTTCTTGTTCCTTCTAAGTCACCACACAGTACAGCTGAGAGATAATTTACAAAGAGAAATAAGCAAATAGGGGTCAGCACTTCAGTTTTGATTGAAAAAACTAAAACATAACCCATATTAATGTGTCATGCACTTCCATGAGCTACATACCAGCTGTGGCCAAACATTTTCTATGTACTGTACCTAGAATTTTAGGATTGAGAAATAATTAAAAAAATAAAATAAAAATAAAAATATACCAACATAATTTAGATGTTTTATTTTATGTAATGAAAGCAACTACAAAATTATACTGCAAAACTCTACCGGAAGCCATAATAGTAGTACAGTTGTATTTCACGTTAGATTTCGAAACTTCACATTTTTCTATTGCTTTAATAATTAATAATGATATTTATAATGTGCTTGACTAATCGCAGCTCCCTACACTGATTTCTCCTTAATAACCTTGTTTATAAATGCCGTTCTAGAGATTTACAGCTTGCTCTTTCATATTTATGTAGCATCTATTGCTCATTAATAAATGGTTGATAAAGAGTTTATTAGTGGACCTTATAAAGCATTAATAATGGCAGAATAAGGTGCTTCATAAATATGTACAATACTGTGCAAAAGTTTTAGGCAGGTGTGAAAAAATGCTGTAAAGTAAGAATGCTTTCAAAAATTGACATGTTAATAGATTATATTTATCAGTTAACTAAATGCAAAGTGAGTGAACAGAAGAAAAATCTATATCAAATCCATATTTGGAGTGACCACCCTTTGCCTTCAAAACAGCATCAATTCTTCTAGGTACACTTGCACAAAGTCAGGGATTTTGTAGGCATATAATCAGGTGTATGATTAAACAATTATACCAAACAGGTGCTAATGATCATCAATTCAATATCTAGGTTGAAACACAATCATTAACTGGATCAGAAACAGCTGTGTAGGAGGAATGAAACTGGGTGAGGAACAGCCAAACTCAGTTAACAAGGTGTGGTTGCTGAACACAGTTTACTATCAAAAGTCATACACCATGGCAAGACTGAGCACAGCAACAAGACACAAGGTAGTTATACTGCATCAGCAAGGTCTCTCCCAGGCAGAAATTTCAAGGCAGACAGGGGTTTCCAGATGTGCTGTCCAAGCTCTTTTGAAGAAGCACAAAGAAACGGGCAACGTTGAGGACCGTAGACGCAGTGGTCGGCCAAGGAAACTTACTGCAGCAGATGAAAGACACATCATGCTTACTTCCCTTCGCAATCGGAAGATGTCCAGCAATGCCATCAGCTCAGAATTGGCAGAAAACAGTGGGACCCTGGTACACCCATCTACTGTCCGGAGAAGTCTGGTCAGAAGTGGCCTTCATGGAAGACTTGCGGCCAAAAAGCCAAACCTCCAACGTGGAAACAAGGCCAAGCGACTCAACTATGCACAAAAACACAGGAAATAGGGTGCAGTCCAGGTGCTCTGGACTGATGAGTCAAAATTTGAAATATTTGGCTGTAGCAGAAGGCAGTTTGTTCGCTGAAGGGCTGGAGAGTGGTACACGAATGAGTGTCTGCAGGCAACAGTGAAGCATGGTGGAGGTTCCTTGCAAGTGTGGGGCTGCATTTCTGCAAATGGAGTTGGGATTTGGACAGAATTAATGGTCTCCTCAATGCTGAGAAGTACAGGCAGATACTTATCCATCATGCAATGCCATCAGGGAGGCATCTGATTGGCCCCAAATTTATCCTGCAGCATGACAACAACCCCAAACATACAGCGAAAGTCATTAAGAACTATCTTCAGCGTAAAGAAGAAGAAGGAGTCCTGGAAGTGATGGTATGGACCCCACAGAGCCCTGAACATCATCGAGTCTGTCTGGGATTACATGAAGAGAGAGAAGCAACTGAGGCTGCCTAAATCCACAGAAGAACTGTGGTTAGTTCTCCAAGATGTTTGAGCCAACCTACCTGCCGAGTTCCTTCAAAAACTGTGTGCAAGTGTACCTAGAAGAATTGATGCTGTTTTGAAGGCAAAGGGTGGTCACACCAAATATTGATTTGATGTAGATTTTTCTTCTGTTCAGTCACTTTGCATTTTGTTAATTGATAAATGTAATCTATTAACATGTCAATTTTTGAAAGCATTCTTACTTTACAGCATTTATTCACACCTGCCTAAAACTTTTGCACAGTACTGTATAACCTGTTTGTTCATAGTTTCATATACTATGTGTTCATCATCTAGGGTTAATACATTGTTTATTATTGGACCCTGCTATAAAATGCTTCCAGATTTTCTCTAATTGTCGCACCCAATATTTTTTGGCACAGCATAACTGGACATTTGTTTACTTCCAGCTTAAAGAAGAGCTTAAATAAAGAAGTACTCAGCAGTATATTTAAGAGCTTTTTTATGTTCGGTTAGTAACCTTTAAGTGTATTAATATAAACACGCAAGTGCTTCTGTCTGGGACGACAAAACTTTTGTGTTTTTCTGAAGAAGGGTGCTTGAGTTTTTCTGAGTCCAGAATGATAATCTCAAACTACTGTAGAGTGAAGGAGACTTGCAGTGTTTGCACTGCTTAAACAGCAGTGAGCCATTGTAATCTTCTGAGCACATCTGCAACACAGCTCACAAGAGCTCATTTTACTGCACATGCAGCTCACATTTCTGCTTCGTCTTGGAGTGGAAATCACCATAGAAATGTTAAACTTCCATTTAAGTTTCATGTGTCCCAGTTAAGAGCAAACTGAGTCCTGCGTGCTTTATTATTACAGCACAGTGGAAACAAACGCACATTTCTAGGATGATGCCAGCAGACGGCAAAAATGTAAACATTGAAAGAGTAGAAGATTGTAATTATTTCACTTTAATTCCCCTGCCAGTACATCAGTAGATCAGGGATGGAAATAAGACTCCCATTGCATAGCAGTTTGATCCAAACCTGGTTTTACTGCGAGTTTAAAAAGACATACCTGAGCCTGTTATCCATACCTGTGGCTGATCAAGCTCGTAGCTAAACCTGAAATGTGTGAACACGAGTCTTATTTCCATACCTGTTGCTCTATTCCACATTCAGCAGGACTATTTTTAAAAACAAGTACATTTTGTATGACAGTGTTGCATATAGTATAAACAGGGGAGAAAACATTACAGTGACAGTGGTCAGCAACAATCATTACCGCAAAGAGCATTTTTTTTTTTTTTCCTTCAGTTAACGTAATTATAGCTTATTATAGTCAGGCTCATTTTTGGATGCATTTATCTTTTTTTCTGTAGCTCAGAATTACTCAAGTGTACTTACAATTATCAACAAGATGAGCTAAAAGCCTTCATTAGAAAAAGTACACACAGTATGCTAATGCTTTGCTTTGTAAAAGCAGCTGCTAATACAAGATACAAGATGCAATTGTCCTTGCCTGGCAAGTTATTTTCTCAATGTATTCTTATCATTGATAATAATGATAATTAAAAAAAATAAAATAATAATTGTTCTTCAAAACCGCACACATGAGACCTTTATAATGAATGCTCTCTCTCTCTCTCTCTCTCTCTCTCTCTCTCTCTCTCTCTCTCTCTCTCTCTCTCTCTCTCTCTCTCTATATATATATATATATATATATATATATATATATATATATGTACAGTATATCTATCACATGTAAAATGTATGGGATTATTCTCCTACCAGCATCCATTTTTCGCTGGAGCACTTCTACACCCCTTGTTATTTATATATAGTCTTCATAGATGCAGGATGAATACAGCTCTCCCAGGGCGGTGGTGTCCAGAACAATGCAAGAACAAATGAGGTTCAATGAATGGAGACTGAATGAATGGACAAGTGGGGAGCGTGTTTAGAAGTATACATCTATCATATATATATATATATATCATTCAGTGTAAAGGGCACTGACAAAAGTAACTGTTAATGGTCTGGCCTTGATGTTTTTTGTTCAATTTGCTATGCTGTTTTTGTAGTGTGTAATTGGAATACTGTATTACTGTATCTCCCCGTTCAAGGAAAGGTTTTAAGACAGCTGATCCGACAAACAGAGGACTGCAGATTTCCACTCCCACTTCCTGGAGTAAAAGAACAACATGTGTACAAGTGTAATAAAGCATGGTAAAGCATACAGCTCCGGCCAAACATGTTGCATCTCCCGATAGAATTAACTCATTTTGCTTCATAAAGTCGAATTAAACCTGCTGAATAATGTTACGTTAACAGATTGAGTTACACACTGCTTTGTAGTTTTCCATATATGTAACAAAAAAATGCCAGAAATTGAAAATTGTGACATTTCGAAATCTAACATGAAATATTACTGTACTGTTATTATGGCTTCCGAGAGACTTTTGCAATATCATTATGCAGTTTCTGTAATTACACGATGTTAAATAAAAGATCTGAATTATGTTCATATAGTTACAAAAAAAAAAAAAAAGTCTCAATCCTAAAATCTAGGTGATGCAAAACTATTGGCCATAGCTGTTGCTTTGTTTTTGTTTGGTGTTTTCTTGTAGTTTGGTCTTTGCTGCTTGTGTCTATGTTTTTGCTCATCACTAGTTTTGTGTTCTATATGTACAGTGCTTTAACATTTGTTGTATTATAATACCCAGTGGTATTTTTCAAACCTTTCTGTTTGGCAAATGTTTTGCTAAACTTTCTTTTCCCCTTTAAGAAAAGGTATACTTTTTATTATTATTATTATTATTATTAGTTTGTTTAGCAGACGCCTTTATCCAACGGCGACATACAGAGACCAGGGTGTGTGAACTATGCATCAGCTGCAGAGCCACTTACAATGAAGTCTCCCCCAAAAGATGCAGCAAAAGAAGGTTCAATGACTTGCTCAGGGACACACACAATGAGTCAATGGCTGACCGAGGATTTGAAGTGGGCACCTCTTGATTATAAGCCTATTTCTTTAACCACTGGACCACACAGTCACACTGTCTCCCTATAAAACAAGGTTTCAGGCTGCAGTCTGCCTGTGATGTACAGTATCAGTCAAAAGTTTGAATATACCTGCTTGAAACCAGGTTTTTTGTGATTATTTATGCTTTTGACTGTATGAACTTGTCTATAAACACTTAATATTTCATTATAAGTCAATGGCTGAGCCAAGATTTGAACTTAGGACTATCTGGAGTATAAGCCCATTTCTTTAAGCACTGGACCACACAGTCACCTAGCCTCCCAGTAAAACAAGGTTTCAGGCTGCAGTAATTTTTTATAAATCCCCTGTATTCATAATATACTGATATGTACTACATTGTATTTATATAAATGATATCTGAGTCCAACCTGCTAATATATATATATAATATAATATATATATATATATATATTATATATATATATATATATATATATATATATATATATATATATATGTGTGTGTGTGTGTGTGTGTGTATATATATATATATATATATATATATATATATATATATATATATGTGTGTGTGTGTGTGTGTATATATATATATATAGTATAATATAATCATATATATATATATTATATATATATATATATATATATATATATATATATTATATATATATAGAGGCTTCTTAAAAATAAGAATTGAGGGGCCAATTAAGAAAAACTCTTTAGGGCAGAAAAGACAAATACCTGCCATAGCACTATCAATAAGGCACAAGGACAGAGAAGATCTGACACGACGGACAATTGCACATACAGCTGCTTGGTTGGCAAGTGATTTCAGATCCAAGCCTGTAGAAATGATTGTTTTTAATTAAGCATGACTGTATTGTAAGGCACAGCAGCTTTCACTGTCTTGGCTCTCTGGTTACCCTACCATGCTGCTAAAGGATTTCTTCATGTAGACATGTAGAATGAAGACCGGTTCAACAAAACTTAATAGAGGACATTTGACAACTGTGCTTACTAAAATGTTTTGTTTTTTTTTGTTCTTCAAACGAGCGCATATGAGACCTTTGTAATATATATATACAGAGACCAGGGTGTGTGAACTATATCAGAGCATGTAAGATGGATGGGATTAGTCTCCTACCAACATCCATTTAGAGCACATCCTACACCCCTCGTTCTTTTTATACAAGTCTTCATAGATGCAGGATCAATACAGCTCTCCCAGGGCAGATTAAATGAGGTCCAGTGAATGGAGACTGAATGAATGGACAAGTGGGGAGGCAGTGAAAATGGAACGTATTTAGAAGTACTGAAATAATGTACTTTGCTTCATTTCCATCTGCACCAATCTCACCTCGCTCCAATATCAAACTGGGGGCTACAATTTATAATCTGTGACCATGCATTACCTAAAAGTCAAAGTTCACCTGTACAGCTATGCACAATTTAGAATTTTAGGATTGCTATAGCATTTAAAAAAAAAAACATAATTTAAATACTGTATTTAACATGGTGAAGCTACAAAGTGATATCGCAAAAAAAGCCTACTGGAAGCTATAATATCATTTTAGATTTCTGAATGTCAGGTTTTTCTTTTTTCTTGTAGTTTTCTGTGCTTTTAGGTTAGATAACCACATTACTATTTAATCCAAATTGACAGAAGGAATGAGAGAGCTTTCAAATGAGTTCTATCAATTAGTCTTCAGTTTAAATTCAGGCCTTGTTCATCTGAGAATTATAATGTTTTTGCCCTTTACAGAGTATTTAAGGCGACAGCCCACTTTATCAGAGCTCCTGATGATAATGTAATTAAGCCATTTAGATACCAGATTGGCTCAGATGGCTGCGTATGTAGGAAAAGGGTAACATGGGTGAAGACGCCCCCCCTTAAGGGAAACCGCATTTTATGCACAGAAAATAATGGACATTTTAAATGAAAGAAGTGTAAAGGTAAAGTTCAGAAATCACAAGCATCGTGAAAAATGTTCAAAGAAAATACATTGATAAAAAATAAGGTGAACTTTGTAAAAATTGTAAAGAACAAAATACACTAGGATGAAAAATAGAGCACTTTATTTAAATTACAAATGTTCTTTAAATATTTGGGCATTTTAAGCGTTTAATGACACCGTGTAACAATTTATTTATTTATTTATTTATTTATTGGTTCCTGGGTAGTAAGTGTTATTTCCTAATTGCTTATGCCTCAAAAGTATAGAAAATGGCTATTATTCCCCACAAACTTTGCTTTTGTGACCAGGACAGTGATATTTTGAAATTGACCTGTTTTCCAGAACATTCCAGATAGATTCAATGCTGAGTAAACTTGAAGTAACTTCTAGAACTTTCCAGTAATATAAATAGTAATATAAATACAGGAGCCTTAAGCCCACCAGTTCAGTTTAGTTCCAGCTGCCTAAGTGGATACATATCTGCATTTTTCTGAGATGGCATCAAGAGGCTGCAATGGTGGCATTCCTGATGGGTCTCCAAGGCGGTTTTACCAAGTTTCCCTGCTACCTTTGCCTTTGGGACAGCAGGGACACCAAGGCGCACTACCACAGGTGGGACTGGCCACAGCGGACCGAGTTATCTGTGGGGAGGAACAACATCAAGTGGGAGCCACTGGTGGACTCCCGGAAGGTGCTGATGCCACCACTGCACATCAAATTGGGCCTTATGAAACAATTTGTCAGAGCTCTAGATAAGGAGTCGGCAGCCTTCAAGTACCTTCAAGACTTCTTCCTTAAGCTGTCTGAGGCAAAGGTCAAAGCCGGTGTCTTCGTCGGACCACAGATAAAAAAAAGATCCTGGAGTGCAATGAATTCCCCAAGAAGCTCACTAGTAAGGAGAAAGCGGCTTGGAACAGCTTTGTCGCAGTGGTTCGGGGATTCCTGGGCAATCACAAGGCCGAAAACTATGTGGAGCTAGTTGAAAGAAGCATTTAAACTAGAAAGGAAGGGGGGAGAAATCAACAAAAAAACAGAAGGGAGACTGCATCAAAACAAGAACAACAACTCAGGTAAGACAACCATTAAATGTATTTATCTAAATGCTAGAAGTATCAAAAACAAAATTCTAGAACTTGAAGCTACTGCACTAACAAGAAACTATGATGTGATAGGTGTTATAGAAACGTGTTTGTCTGAGAGTGATGGGGACGAATATAATATTTGTGGGTATACACTGTATAGGAAAGACAGGTAGGACAGAAGAGGAGGAGAGGTAGCGCTATACATAAGAAACAGTCTTGAAGCCCAGGTGTTAAACCTGGACAAAGAAAATAAAACAGAATCAATATGGGTCAGAATAACAGACAAAAATTAAAAGGGCATAATAATAGGAGCATGCTATAGACCGCCAGATTCAGACGGTGAGCACAATAATCTGTTATACAATGACATTAGAAATGCGTGTAGCAAAGGAGAAGCCATACTAATGGGGGATTTCAACTTCCCCCAAATAAAATGGGAAAACCCGGTGGGTAGCGCGAAGGATGAAATAGAAATGGTGGAAATGACAAATGACTGCTTCCTAACACAATTTGTCAAGGCACCGACTAGAGGGGAGGCATGCCTTGATTTAGTCTTTTCAAATAACGAAGATAGAATAACTAAAACAGAGGTCAGAGAACCACTGGCCAACTCAGACCACAACATGGTCTCATTTGAAGTGTTTTTTAAAATCCCAAAAGTAATGACTAAAGCTAAAGTTTACAATTTTAGAAAAGCAAACTATGAAGGTATGAAACAGAGACTAACAGAAGTAGATTGGAGTAAAATAGAGAAAACACCCACAGAAGAAGGATGGTTGTTCTTCAAAAATGTAGTACAAAACAATTACATCCCTAAAGTAGACAAATCTAAATGTAAAACTAAATGGCCAAAATGGTTTAATAGATCAATTAAAAAAAATATTCAGCGAAAAAAGGCACTTTATAGAGCATTAAAAAAGGATCAGAAAGAAAGTACGCAGAAAGAGTACACAGAACTGCAAATGCAAGTCAAAAAGGATGTTAGAAAGGCCAAGAGAGAAATAGAAATGAACATTGCTAAGGGAGCTAAAACCAATTCCAAAATGTTTTTCCAATATTACAACAGCAAGCGAACATTCAAAGAGGAGATTAAATGTTTAAGAGATACAAATGGCAAAGTCATAGATGAAGAAAAAAAAATAGCAAATATATTAAATGATTACTTTTCACAAGTTTTTACAAAGGAAGATACTGACACACATGCCCCACATGTCATCCAGTTCCTATCCAGTTTTAAATAACTTTAGCATAACTGAGGCAGAAGTGTTAAAGGGACTAGGAGCTCTTAAAATTAACAAATCCCCTGGGCCGGATGAGATCCTCCCAGCAGTACTCAAAGAAATGAAAGAAGTAATTTACAAACCGCTAACCAAGATCATGCAGCAGTCTCTTGACACAGGGGTGGTACCGACAGACTGGAAAATTGCAAACGTAATACCGATCCACAAAAAGGGAAACAAAACTGAACCAGGTAACTACAGACCAGTAAGCCTGACTTCTATTATATGCAAACTTATGGAAACTATAATAAGATCCAAAATGGAAAATTACCTATATGGTAACAGGGTCCTGGGAGACAGTCAACATGGTTTTAGGAAAGGGAGATCGTGTCTAACTAACTTGCTTGATTTTTTTGAGGATGCAACATCGATAATGGATAATTGCAAAGCATATGACATGGTTTATTTAGATTTCCAGAAAGCTTTTGACAAAGTCCCGCACAAAAGATTAATTCTCAAACTGAACGCAGTTGGGATTCAAGGAAACACATGTACATGGATTAGGGAGTGGTTAACATGTAGAAAACAGAAAGTACTGATTAGAGGAAAAACCTCAGAATGGAGTGTGGTAACCAGTGGTGTACCACAGGGATCAGTATTAGGTCCTCTGCTATTCCTAATCTACATTAATGATTTAGATTCTGGTATAGTAAGCAAACTTGTTAAATTTGCAGATGACACAAAAGTAGGAGGAGTGGCAAACACTGTTGCAGCAGCAAAGGTCATTCAAAATGATCTAGACAAGATTCAGAACTGGGCAGACACATGGCAAATGACATTTAATAGAGAAAAGTGTAAGGTACTGCACGCAGGAAATAAAAATGTACATTATAAATATCATATGGGAGATACTGAAATTGGAGAAGGAATCTATGAAAAAGACCTAGGAGTTTTTGTTGACTCAGAAATGTCTTCATCTAGAGAATGTGGGGAAGCTATAAAAAAGGCTAACAAGATGCTCGGATACATTGTGAAAAGTGTTGAATTTAAATCAAGGGAAGTAATGTTAAAACTGTACAATGCACTAGTAAGACCTCATCTTGACTGTTGTGTGCAGTTCTGGTCACCTCGCTATAAAAAAGATATTGCTGCTCTAGAAAGAGTGCAAAGAAGAGCGACCAGAATTATTCCGGGCTTAAAAGGCATGTCATATGCAGACAGGCTAAAAGAATTGAATCTGTTCAGTCTTGAACAAAGAAGACTACGTGGCGACCTAATTCAAGCATTCAAAATTCTAAAAGGTATTGACAGTGTCGACCCAAGGGACTTTTTCAGCCTGAAAAAAGAAACAAGGACCAGGAGTCACAAATGGAGATTAGACAAAGGGGCATTCAGAACAGAAAATAGGAGGCACTTTTTTACACAGAGAATTGTGAGGGTCTGGAATCAACTCCCCAGTAATGTTGTTGAAGCTGACACCATGGGATCCTTCAAGAAGCTGCTTGATGAGATTCTGGGATCAATAAGCTACTAACAACCAAACGAGCAAGATGGACCGAATGGCCTCCTCTCGTTTATAAACTTTCTTATGTTCTTATGTTCTTATGTTCTTATGAGACTCTGGTGAAGAACTACGGCAAAATGGGCTGTAGGATGATCCCCAAAGTCCATATCCTTAATGCTCATCTTGATAAATTCAAGGAGAACATGGGAGCGTACTTGGAGGAGCAAGGTGAGCGTTTCCACCAGGATATACTGGATTTTGAACGTCGCTACCAAGGACAGTATAACGAGAACATGATGGGTGACTACATTTGGGGGCTGACTCGTGAAAGTGATTTACAGTATAATCATAAATCTCGAAAAACTACTCACTTCTAAATCTTTTGTAGTCATTTTTGTATTACTTTAGTATAAATACATGTTAATTTGGAATTCGTATGTTGTTTTTTTCTGACTTTATGTGAACGAAAAGACACAAATTCGCCTGTTTTCTCATTGGAAATAGGTACATTTCAAAATATCACTGTCCTGTTCACAAAAGCAAAGTTTTTGGGGAATAATAGCCATTTTCTATGCCTTTGAGGCATAAGCAATTAGGAAATAACACTTACTACCCAGGAATAAAAATTGTGTTACATAGTGTAATTAGAGTGGTAGACTTAACATGAACTGTATTTCAATCACAAATGTTTTCAAAACATTTTAAGCATTTAGGAATTTGTGTTAAGTTTTATCATGAATCTTTTCATTTTAAAATAGGCAATGAAATGCTTCTCAATTTGTGCATAATTCCCATGTGAAGCCATCACCCGAGACAGCATGTGTGCCCATCTATGGCATAAGGGTTTACTATCACCGTAGCACATTTTCCAGCGCCTTGAGATGTGCAGGTCTGCATGATAAGGTGCTATATAAATCGAAGTTGCTGTTGTTTCACACTGGATTCATTCTCCGCCACTGGCGACCTAATTCAAGCATTCAAAAACTCATATCATTCTGTCGACAGTGTCGACCCAAGGGACTTTTTCAGCCTGAAAAAAGAAACAAGGACCAGGGGTCACAAATGGAGTTTAGATCTTCAGAACAGAAAATAGGAGGCACTTTTTTACACAGAGAATTGTGAGGGTCTAGAATCAACTCCCCAGTAATGTTGTTGAAGCTGACACCCTGGGATCCTTCAAGAAGCTGCTTGATGAGATTTTGGGATCAATAAGCTACTAACAACCAAACGAGCAAGATGGGCCGAATGGCCTCCTCTCGTTTGTAAACTTTCTTATGTTCTTATGTTCTTAATATCATTCTGTGCAGTATAATCTTTCTGCATCAGCATCTATCCTGTTTTCCAAGTGCTTATGCTGACACATTGAACCTGCATGAAATTCCCTGAACAGGTTATTTTCAGTGTAACATATGAGCAAACCTAGGAAATGTGACTGTAAAGTATTGATTTGATATATATTGATAACTTCAGCAGAAATGAAACACCTTGTGTGAAAGATAGAGAAATATATTGAAGTTATTGTGCGCTGTTTTTTAATGTAGCTACAAAAAGTCACCGGGGGGCGGTGGGGAATAACCAGAAGCAACTTGTGATGGACTTTAGTATGGAGAAACTGTTAGGATCTTTTATAAATAAAATTCAAGAATGTGCTGCTGAGTCACTTACAATAGGACCTCGATTTTGCATCTCATCCAGAGGAAAAGCATGGCAGAACTGTAAAAATACTGTGGTAAATTTGTATAAGGGTTACCAGCTGGTTTGTTTTGGTATTGATTTGTTACAGAACACAATGCAGTTTTTGTATTTTTTTTTTTTTTTTACTGTATCCTGTGCTGTCTGTACAGCATTGCTCGTTTTCAGTCATTATGCCACAATTATCTTTAATAAAGGAAAATCCACAAAACAGCAGCAGTAGAAAGATCTCATTAAATTAGCTAGAACAGTTCAAGGACATCTTTGTTATGACCCTTTCTTCATAGTTATTAATAGGTCTGGATTCAGTGGTTTAAACAGTAAACCATTCCTACTGTATTCGCATCCTCTGAGAGGGAGTTATTTCATAAGCCCAAAGTGATTAGACAATTAGCACTGCTGAGACCATGCCTGTGCAAATACTTAACATGTTATTATTTTGAAGTATAAATATTCATGCCTTTATGTGAATAATCCTTTTTCAAAAGACTATAGTGTACCATAACACCACATTATAAATCTCATACTAAATCACCAGCATGACGTATTGTCTCGTCACATTACGAGCAGTAGTAGCCTATTTCCTGTTAGATTTTGATATGTCACATTTCTCAACTTTTGTCAGTTTTTTGTTAAGTATATAGAAAACTACAAAGCGGTATTTAATTCAGCATGTTAGTGTAACATTATTCAGCAGGTTTCATTTTACTTTATGAAGCAAAATGAGTTTGTTCTATTGGGTGATGCAAAACTTTTGGCCAGAACTGTATAAATGTATCATGCTTCAGGGGACCCAAATACCTGTCCAAACTTACACACAAAGAGACTTTTGGCCATGGCTCCAGAGTATTTAGGATGAAGAGAAGTAAATAAAAAAAAATAAAACAAATGTAGGAACTGTCTTTTAAGTTGATGCAGTATTAATGAACAACTACTGTAGATGCAGCAAAAATGCCCCATTATACTGTGTCAGGCCAATGCTACTTAATCATGGGTTGCATGTGCAGAAAACGAAAGCTCCCTGTGACACACAAGACTTGACATGCAAAAAGAAAGCAGTTTGAAAGTGTTGACTGTTTAGAGTTGTTTAACATGTATAAATATAAAATAGAGGCGACTGAATTCCGAGGGGAATATGGAAGTTGGATAAAAGAAGGATAAATACAAAATGATTCCCAAGAGGAAGCTTGACTAGCTCATGGAAACAACCACCTTTTCATAAAATGGCAAATGCAATTTCCAAGGGACAATGTGGATAGCAGGGGGAGTCTTGCAGTTTATTCTAAAGCAGAATAACTGATACAATATTGAAAATGCCGCTTGTTGTTGTTTTATAAATGTATTCATTTATAAATGCAATTGGTTTGCATGCTGTGGGACCCGCCTTGGATATATGGTGCTGTTTTCTGTTTTTCAAATCCTGCACCTAGACACTATGGATAAAACAATGGCATGAGATATACCAGAGAACTTTAGAACCGTTCCTCCTCTCACTGCCTTCTGCCGCTAACTCAAGACCCCCCCCCCTGTTTAGACTGCACTTGTAGATCTCTGGATCCACCCCTCCTACTATGCACTGGACTTGCCTGAGCTCAGCACCACATTATACTGGATCCTCAGCTAATGCACTATCCTTGCACTATTGCATTACTAGTCTATTTGTAGATATAACTTGTTGCAATCCTAACTTGTAGCATCCTATTTCATGTGGTATTATTTGCACTTACTGGTAACTATACTGTATTTAAATATGAATCTTGCATTGTAACACTGTACTGCCCTATAACACCTGTAAGTCACCATGGATAAAAGCATCTGCCAAATAATAATAATAATAATAAAATAATAATAATAATAATAATAATAATAATAATAATAATATATAATGGTTTGTTTTCTTGGTGCCTCAAATTAGAGGAGTAATCATTGTACAATGTGTCATCAGTATAAACAGCAGAACCTTAGTGTGACTTCTTCAAGTAGCTTCAGACTGAATAAATAATGTCATCAGTCTGCCCACTCACTATAAGATGAACTCCACCATGCTACCTGGACATGGCGAAACAGTGCAGCTTTTCAATGTCGTTTTTTTAACATTCAGGTTTTTCTGTTTATCAGCTAACTCCAAAAACATTGTATAAAGAATAGACTGTACAACAGTGTGCACATTTTATTATAACCTTTATTTACCTGCATGAAAACCTCAGTGTCAGTAATCAGTGATGTAGAAATAATAGGCACTCGTATGTTCAAATGTTAGATTGCACATGGATTACAGTCTTGCTGATCACCACCTTTTTTTTTTTAAATAGAAAAACCAGAGGGAGAAAATCAATTTCACAGCAGATAACAAAATGGACACGCTTAAAAGGATCAAAAGGGTGAGCCACTTCAGTAATTTCTGCTCATTATTGAGAAGATTTGCCATGTAGTTGTAAGATAGGGGTCCTAACAAGCACTCATTTTGTGCAACTAATGTTAATTGGAAAGGGTTCAAGACACAAAGTTGTCTGAATGGATCTTTAAACCAGCTGTCTAAATGACGCCTGCCATTACTGACCATGCTACCTGCTCCAGTACTGATTAACAAAGGCAGGGTGTAATTCAAGACTTTAGACAGTCAAGTCGTGATGAGAGGCCAGGAGAATGCATTAGCAAACCCCCTCTGAGGTTAACACTTTTTCACTGCTTGCTGTGCTGAGTCCCATCAAGAAATGTTTTTTTGCAAAGTTTTGTGTAACAAAATACAATTAACACATTTTGCTTCATAAAGTCGAATGAAACCTGCTGAATAATATCAATTGTTAATCAGCACAGAAAGTCACTGCACCTGCTCTGAAACACAGTTTGACATTTTTCGATCACATCTAGTGAATTTTATCCAACTATAAGTGATAAGTTTCTTTTGATGCTCAAATATCAGTGATACTTTTCTTTTGATGCTCAGTATATTGTGTCTTCCTAGACTATGGCAGTATCATTTTGTAGTTTCTTTGATTACATGATGTTAAATCAAATATATAAATTATGTTCATATTGTTTATTATTTTTCTTTATTATCTTAAAAAAAAGAATCCTAAAATTCTAGCTGATGCAAAACTTTTAGCCATAGCTGTATCCAGACATCTGTGAGGAGCGAATACAGCATGCCACGCACACACCCTTTGTGTAGGATGAGTGAATATAGCCATTGGACATGAAAACACTTACCCCCTGACTGTGGTAAAGCTGGTTTGAAGTTAAAAATCAATACAATATCCCATCTACGCGTATAGTACACATGCGTGAACAATTAACCCTTATGTACCCTCTGGGTGTCTGAAAGGGACTATTAGTAATTTCATATTGTGCTGGACAGCCCATTAATACAAGAGACGACAGCCATGTCTATTTTTTAAATCTAACCATGTATTTTTTACATCAAGTACATGATGGGCATTTGGTCTTGAAAAATAGTTTCATGTGTTCAAAGCATTTCTTTTTTGTTAAAGTGACGCATTGCTTGTTACATATTTCACTATATTTCTTATGTTTTCTTTGGTGGCACTATATCACTTTAACAAATGATATCTAATCTGTAGCTTCTCTGTAATGACACATATGGAGGGATTTGTATCTTTCCAATTGGAAACAGTTAGATTTTTTTTTTTTTTTGTCAAAAGTGCTGCCAATAGCAATTTCCTTTGCCGATTATTGAAACCTATCGTTGTTCCAAGTATTATTGGGTCCATGAAACGTTTAACACATTTTGGTGAAGGATTTTTTGCTTTATTGTTAATCAACACAGTTGTGTTCAGTTGTGTTAAAGGATGACAGCGTTATTGATCAACACAGAGTAAAACTGATACCAAAGTGAGCTTCTGTTTGGATTGGCGTAGATTTGAACTGAATGACATTCTGGCAGAGCGCTTTGATCTTTTCAATAAGCATACCGTGCTATCACAATTAGTAAATATTACCTTGAATATAACGCTATTCAGTAGGCTTGGTCGTGGCGGAAAGCAAAAGCACATCAGAATTCAATTAAAAAATGACATGGTTGCAATGATAAGTTATAGAACTACCTAAAACTAGAACTATTAAAACCCCTCTCAAATGCCAGTCAGATTTGGAGCAGAGGCTGCTTATTATTTTGAAGGCACATCAGCTGTGCAGTGCTTTCTCAAGAGGCCTTTAGGATTTTCACTTTAGTCCTGCTGCACTCCACTCCTTAGAATTGCCTTTTGATGATTTCCTCTCATTGTTCTTACTCTGTTAGCTCCTAGCTCAGCTTTCTACCCCACCGCAACATCAAAATTATTACTAAAAAGTTTTAGAGAGCCGTTTTACACAAAAAAGCCCCGACAATATTGTCTATTTTTGTGTTATGTTGTAGTTTCTCTTATGTGTATAGATGGAAGATGCATGGTAGTGGTGCAGTGAAGAAGCAAATTGATTGATAGATACCTCCGCTGTTGAGTACAGGTTTGATTGGGTAGGTATACTGCTTTAGATGGACAAAAACTAACATACTTACCTACATGCATCCTGGTATGAAAACACACATTAAATCTTTTTACAGGTTAACTCTGCTCAGGTTCTTTGTATTTGGCACTGGAAGGAGTGGAGGGACAACACACATCAATCAATCAGTCAAGCAATTTTATTTTATATAGAGCCTTACATAGTGGACCACCATCACAAAGTGCTTTACAAGATGCAGTAAATACAAGAAAATCCACAAACTTCAAATACAGAGAAAAGCATAAAACATGACATACAGTAAAACACAATGCATAATACATCAAATACAGTGGGAAGTACACAATACATGATAGTAGCATAACACCTGAAATAGTACACAAAATATAGTGGAATCACAGAGTAGCTACTTTTAAAATGAATAAAGATGTATTCAGTAAACCAGCAGCAAAACAAAGCAATCAGAGAGACACTGGTACAACAGTAATTTTAAACTAATCTTAAAATACTAGTAGTCTTATGATAATTAAATTGCCAAGCAAGTCATACAGTTAAAACATGAACACACCATGGTCTTTCAGTAATACACAAAGAAAGGAGGGCAATTTTAAGACTGTGTCTCCTTTCTTCTAAGTAAAATACAATAAATCAATGAAGCACACAAAGAGAGAGACTATGTAGAGCTGTAATGTTTACAACATTTATCTTTCTACCCAGACAAGGTTCACACATTAGTTTTCTACTTCATCACAAATCCACATATCAAACAACATGCTTTTCAGAAATCCTAGCGCACCGATACAAGTGAAGCTCAGCAACATCAACGCTGGCAAAAACGTCTGGAACGCTGGACTACAAGGCAGTTACTCTGTTTCAGCTGAGGAACTTCCTCCAATCCTCCCTTTAAAACTAAAGAACATGAGTCTGTTTATACACAACAAACACAAACAGTAATCACATTTTGTCCTACCCTTTAAACACAAGAACAGCCGTGTCTCTCAGGTAGCTGTCATCCTGAATCTTTTATACCCATTCCAGATTCGTTAACAAGCTTCCAGTTCCCCATAAGTAGGATCATAAATTGAGCATTGCATGACAATGCTGTAAATAGTTGATATCGACAACATAAGTGTTGAGAAAACTGGCAGTAGCCTATCTTCTGTGTTCATGGCCCATTTCATTTATTCCTATTAAATAGCGGAAAGTGGGTTTTAAACTATTTTAAAAGTAAAGAGATGTCTTAAATAAGAATGATAGTAATTGCGTGTGTATATACAGCCTCCAAATTACAAAACATTGCTGGACATTGTTTGAGTTTAAAAAAAAAATAAAAATATATATATATATATATATATATATATATATATATATATATATATATATATATATATATATATATATATGTCAAATAAAACGTGTTGTTATTTATTTGTTAATCTTTACAAAGTGTTACATTTGACCCCGACCACTGTTACAACTGCCCCCGGTCATGGGGTCAATTGTAACACCGAACTCTTTTCATTTTAAGAAATATTGTGCTCTTTATATTAGCTCTACAAACATAAAAACGGTGGAAATTTGTAACAGTCAGATGTAAGTTGTTTGTATCAAAAAAATGGCAAAACCAGCTCACATGGTTTCTGAGTAATGAAGCAAAATGTAAAAACGATTACAACTGTCCCCGGTCTCCCCTACTGTATAACTTTGGAAACTGCACTTTGCATGAAAATGTAATAGAAATCATAACCTCTACCCTGCAAACAACACCCGTTACTACCACAGACGATATCAAATTATCCTTTTTTTTTTTGTTGAAAATCTGAATTTTTGATAGAGTTGTAAATACAGTCATGTATGCATTTAAAAACGTTCAGTTTCAGAATGGCTATTTAGCATGTGTTGTTGAAAGGGGTTTTGAGGTAGTTCGACCCCCTCCACTCTTTCGTGGACTAACTGTCCCATGGTTAGCACACCCAAAATGTTGGCCTTTTATTATCTATCATTGAAAAGCTCTTTTTTATTCAATTTGTTGTGTTTATTAAGCGCACTGGGATGCTTGTTTGTGGCTGATGCTATATAAAGTAAATGAAATTGGTGTTGTGTATATTTAACGAAAAACTGACACAAATTGAAAAATGTGATATTTGAAAATCTAACATGAAGTACTGAACTACTATAATGGCTTCTGCTAGACTTTTTTGCGATATCACTTTGTAGTTTCTTTGATTGCATGATGTTGAATTCAAGGTCTAAATTATGTTCATATAAGATTTAGTATCAGTGTATCAGTCCTAAAATTCTAGGTGATGCAAATCTTTTGGCCATTGCTGTGTATACAGTAGGTGCCTACTATATCAGGTAGGGTAATACACTGGGATTATAATGAGGATCTCTAGTGGCATTTTTCCCATAAGGGCTTTACTTACTGCAGCATACATTGATTCACAATAGCAGAACTTTATATATTTAATGTCCTGGGTTGCGCAGTGGAGATTTCCATAGTCGACGAACACGAGAAACGCCCGCACAAGATTCGCCCTCCCTTAGAATGCTTTGTTAATCATACCCATTTCGATGCCCAAACCGTGGACCTCGGACATCATTCTGGAGGTGGATGGGTGAGGTCTGCCCAGATCCACGTTAGACATCCTCCTTCCTTCAGCCTCGGGCCATGCCATCCTTCTCCCTTCTTCCAGGGACACAACGGGAAGGGCGACCTGGCCAGGGTCCCTCTCCCAGGCGCAGATCTGGAGCAGGGACTTGAACCCGGTGCGGAACTTGTTGTTGAGCCAGCAGTAGATGAAAGGGTTGTAGCAGGTGCTGCTCATGGCAAGCCAGTGGAAGGCAGAGTAGAGGGTGTTGTTGACACTTATGACCTTGCTGGAGGAGAGGACCAAGAAGCAGTTGAGGGGGAACCAGCAGACGGCAAACACCAGCACCACCAGCATGAGCGCCATCACGGACTTCTGCTCGTGGCGCCACATTTCGCAGGTGTCATCCTCGACGTCATTGTGCCACCACAGCCTCTTTCTCACTATGGTGTAGGCGACGGTGATCACCAGCAGGGGCACCACGTACAGTATGATGAACGTGACCAAGTCCAGGTACTTGCAGTAGAGGTCCGAGGGAGCAGGGAAGTCTGGCAGGCACAGCTGCCGGGTGTTGTTTTGCCTGGATGACAGATAAAGAAGGTGTGATTATTAAGGGAACACCAAAACACATGCTGGTGAGATCGTCGGCTAAACAGCCGTGGAAGCTGTCGGCTCCTCCCGTAAGAAAAATCATGAACGCGTGAAGCCTGTTCAGCCCAGCATTGCATGTCCGGTTCCCAGTAGCTGGTTGATCTGAGAACTTTTGACAATTTACAAATCCATATACATCAGATCAATTTACAAATGTAATGAGACTACTAGGGAGTAAATCATTTCAATTCAAAGAAGTTGACCACTCAAGCGCACTTTAAGTGCAGCACAGGAACAAGGGCCACAGGGGACACAGTTGTAAATGAAGTGGAGATTAAGAACGAGGATAGGAGACACTTCTGTTACACCGGGGGGTACAGAATGGGTTACCTAGCCATGTTGTTGATGGTTAATGCTTGGGATCCTTTAAAACCCGACTTGACAAAGTTTGGAAATCAATCAACTTCTCAGAACCGGACAAGCACTGATGGGCCTCCTCTCATTCTTAAATGTTCTTAGTTTCTTCGGTTATAAATGTGATCACTCGTCTGTTAGATTGGGTGAATGTTATTTTATAAAACCAACGTAACCCCTCACAACATCTCTGCGATCATAATACCGTACCAGCCTGCTTTACCCTGCTTTACTCGGTTTTTACCAGGCTGTACTAGGCATGCGCTTTACCATGCTGCACTTGTTGATATGCTTTGACCATGGTATAAAGCAGTAAACTCTCTATACCTTGGTCAAAGCATATCGGGAGAGACAATTTAAAACTTGTTCAGGTGAATAAGGGAGGACAGGCGATCTTTCTGATCTGTGCTCAGTTGTATGTGAGTGCAGCGGTCAATGCATTATTTACCCAAGATCAAAATGCACCAGCTTTTGATAAATGGTGTGGGGCAGAGAGAAGCAGGAAGCCATGATCCAGATGAAAGAGATGCAGATGATCCCTTGGGCTGCTGTTGCGTGTAGTTTCAGTGGATGCATAATTCTCTGAAACGGGGAAAACACGATGGGTTGGTACTGGGTGTGTGAGATATCTTAGAAACATACACGATTTTGTCATTCAGAGTTCATCCCATAACTATATATATATATATATATATATATATATATATATATATATATATAAACACACACTTCACTGTATATGCGGTCTTTGACAAGCATTTCGACTAGAGTTCTTTTGGGCAATGTCTTCAAATGTATTTTAATTGCATGTTCAGCAAAACAAAAAGAAAGAATAAATGTGCGTCTATAACTGATATCTCAGAGCGGGTATACGTACATTTATGTTTAACCCTGTAATAACTGTGCATTCTTGAAATGAGAAAAGCTTACTTTATTCATGCAACTAGATTCTGTTTCTTGTAAACACAACATATTCTGGCTTGTGTGGCTTAATTTAAAAAAATAATAATAACATAGAGGAGTGGCTAAACATCATATGACGTGATACAGAAACGAGCATTGCAGAGCTGAGTAAGGTGAAGAACAGAACGCGTTACGGCAGGCATGTCTGATAGATCGCACTGACCTGATATATTTCCATCATGATAGCAGTGAGGGTGAAGATGGACACGTGGAGGTAGCAGTACTGCGTGAAGCTGCTGATATGACACATTGCCTTCCCGAAGTCCCAAGTGCTGCTCACAAAGCGAGCCTGCAAACAGACCCACAGAATTCAGGGTGCATATTAAACAAACTGAGCCTGCATTCACTGGACCCTATTGTTAATGGGGACAAAATGATGAGACAAACAAAACATAAACATCTGGATGAGACGTAAAACTGAGGTCTTGTTGTAAGTGACTGCAGCAGCAGTTGTGATGCATTGTTCACCCCCTAGTCTCTAAATTGCCTTGGATAAAGGTCTCTGCTACATAAACAAACAATAATAAATAATCTGTTAGCACTACGCACAGTTGCCAGGATCTTGCAGGTTTGCTACACACAAACTCAAAAAAGCAGTAGAGGGTGAATTTATACAGATACATATGAATAAGTTATAACCAAAAGTGTCATCAAAGCAGAACAATACTTGAAGGAAAGTGCAGGCTACACAAAAACACATTGTATCAACAATTCTTCTTTCCGACACTCAAGACTGTCCCAAACCAGTGACTCACACAACTAAAGGCGTGTTTATGCTCCAACGCTCGACCATAGTTAAAGAGTAAAGCGACCGGCGATCATCGCTGTGCAGTTTATAGTATCTCCAGAAAATCACCCTGCTCTATAACAGCAGTCTCTTAGAGTTCAAATCAACTGAACTTTGGCCTCATTGCTGACCTTGTTGCTAGGTGATAGAACGCTAAAATTGGATGACAGGCTGTTTGTTGAGAAGCTTGTCAGTACAATTGCTGCCTATCCCCGCATATATGCAGTAGGTAAAGCAGTTTATAAAGGTCAGCAGAAAAAAAGAGAATGCTTGAGTATTTTACACTCACGGCAAGTGAAAGCCTTCAAGATTGTCTTTTTTTTTCATATCTGTTCACATTATATTAAACAAAGGCAGTGCAGAACTATATGACAATACAATTTAATTATAAGTTGAATATAACGAATAAACGTTGACATCAAATGATATATCTGTTTATCTATCTAATCTAGCTACCAACTACATACAGAATGAGAGCTACACTGCAATACAGCGCAAATAAAATCAGCATGAATTCATAACGAAATGGAACACAAGCGCTCAACAAATGAAAACTCCCAGTCTGTTTTTGTTTGTTTTAATCTGTCTAGAACACGCCGTGTATTGTAGAATAACAGATGCCAGGAATGCATTTAGCGCAGAGATGGAAATAAGACACTCAGTGCATAGCATTCCGAAACACTTTAGGGTTTACATTCACAAGTCAAATTAAAGCTATATACTTAAATTACCGGACTTTAAAGTACAATTGAAATGAGCGTTTAGTCTGTAGCGCCAAGTAACAAAATAGGTCAACCTAGAATGTAACACACCTTTTATTATATATCTATATTGTATATGATCCGTTAACAATGGTTGCTTCTAATTGTTTTCTGACATTTATTGTATATATATATATATATATATATATATATATATATATATATATATATATATATATATATATATATATATATATATATATATATATATATATATATATATAAATGTACTACTTATTAAAATATAACAATTTAAATGTAACTATCAATAATCAAATGACTCACAACACAAACGTGAATTTCAGTCTGTGACTAAAATTAAGAATACTAAGTAAATTAAAATAATTGGTAAAATCTCAAAAAACCTTCACAGCCCTGGGATGAGAGTTAGCCTGGGGTGAGGTAGCCTGTAGCATTCGCTCTCATTGTATTTAATCGAGCGATGGAAAACCGGCGTTAACGTCAACTGCATTGTGTCTTGTATTACGAATACGTTTGCATATAGCTGGGCTCTTTTTTTGCCTGTTAGCAATCTAGCATTTTATCATCCATTAAATATAAGTAATGCTTTGAAGAATTACGTATCCGTTTCTCTTCAAAAATTGTCTTAGTCTTTTCTCCCTTTCCTTTGTCATATCTAGCCTGGTCCTCAATGTAGCGGAAAACATGACTCAAGAGCACTAATAAAGTCCTTTCATTGGTGCAAACGAAAGAAAACAATATTTATATATTTAAAAAGTAATAAGAGATGGAGCATGATTTATAGAGGCTGACTAATAGTTCTTCAATAATGTCATTATCAAATCATTTGACAAATGTTATAAAACCTCTTACGAAGTTGACAAGCAAATTACCCTACCTCAAGCGTTTGTAAATTTAATTTTCTTTTCGTGCCAACAATCGTACTCAAGAAGCAGAGCTCAACTCTACAATACAACACATTAATACATTGGTGTATTATTTTATATTTTTAAAAAATTGAAAATTATTTTAAAACGAGACGAACGACTTACCTGAGGCAGAGCAGAGACGACTTTACCTCAGAAAAAAAATAACAGTTGGCAGAAGAGCTGGGGCTAAGCGCGGCAAATACTGACAAAATATGATAATTTACTTATTTTTGTTTCAATGAACACATATTCTTCTCGCATTTGTTTAAGTACAGCTATGAACCACTTTTTCAATTCTAATGTTCTCTGGATACATAAATACATTGGATGCAGTATTTGTATTTATATGTAAGACGATTAGATTTCCTAGTGTTTTTCTTTTTTTCCTTCCCACAAAACTGTAAGTGTGTGTGTGTGTGTGTGTGTGTGTGGTGTGTGTGTGTGTGTGTGGTGTGTGTGAAACACCTTTTCCTTAAAAATACGTTATTTTTTACCATTCATTATCTAACCAATTTAATTCATCCTTCCTGAATTATCAAAAAGTAATTATATTTATCTTTAATAGCCTGGACCGCACACTACTGTTTATTGTCAAAGACGTTCTTTCTCTCTCTCTCCTCTCTCTCTCTCTCTCTCTCTCTCTCTCTGTCTAAAAGCATACCCCCTTGAAACACCTTTTCCTTAAAAATACGTTATTTTTTACCATTCATTATCTAACCAGTTTAATTCATTCCTGAATTTAATATGGACTTAAATTCTTTAATATTATTATTATTCATTAAATTCGGTTGCAATTTGAACCTTAACACCCGTTTATTGTCTTTTTACTATAGATGCTAATATCCATGTATTTCAATAAATAAATAAATAACACGTGGGCTTCAGTGAGTTAAAGGAAAATAATTGCATCTCGGGTTTCTGTGACATTTTATAAACTACTCGACCTAACTGCCTCGTATTTATGATGTCCCCCTCCCTTTCTCCCTCTCCCTCTCCCTCGGTTCGCTGGAAGAACAAGCCCGTGTGAAATTAAAGGAATGACAAGGAACAGATACAAGCCACGCCTCAGGAAAAACCAAAATAACACGGCAAGAGGATTAACCACTTTTTTTTTTTTGCAATTCCTATGGGGGATTATAAAGTGTATTGTTTTCTGATGGTCTCTTTCTGCCTTTTAGCGTTTTATCTGTGCAGTTTCTCTCACCAAAATGCATAAGACACGGAAATAAAATTACAACGACGCCTGTTTGACAAAAAAAAAGGAGGGCTGGCGGGACGGGATTCTGTCAACACATGCCTGCGGCTGTGCTTGAATAGGAACGACACAAAAACGGAGGCCGTGTGGTCCAGTGGGTAAAGAAAAGGGCTTTAACCAGGTGATGCAGTGTTGAAGGCTATTCGGGCTTAAAGCGTTGTGGGACCAATTAAAAGACAGATTCGCTATGGCTTATTCGCACACAGACCAAGAGCGTAAAGGCGCTTCAGAGAGCGCTGGCCATGGTACTGATTCCACAGAAGCAGTAACTAAGTGAGATCAATTGGCTTAACTGGAACCTCTGGGTGCAGCCCAGAAATACGTAATGTATTGTAAAAAGCAAACACATGCTGTCTTTAGCTTAAGTACTGTACTGCCAATAGGTTTTGTACACATTTATTACCTGGGTTAATTAAAAAAAGGGTCAGAACTTTAACAGTTAACAAATTACAGCGCTTACCAGTGTAAACGGCGTGTTGAGAAGAGTTAGCATTAGATTTGCTAAAGCCAGATTGAAGATGAAGAGACCGCTAGCGGTATACATGCGTTTCTCGACCACGATTTGGCACACCATCAGGTTTCCGATCACCGAGAAGATAATGATGAGCGAGTAGGCGACAATTAGCACGGTCTTCTGTGTGTCGCTGCCCGCATACAGTAAAGCCATCACATCGCTGGCCTCCTGCAAAGACAAGTTGCTGAAGAAGGACGTGTTGAAATCCTGATAGACCGTCTCCCGGTAGGTGCGATTCTGGAACCGAAGTTTAAACCACTTGTTGGAGAAAGGCACGGGCGAATCCATTTTCTTTTGCTCTGTAGATAGAACTTTTCTTTAAGACTTTTTTTTTTTTTTTTTTGCAAAGAATAAGGAACATTAACAGTTGCTAATAATAATAAAACTAACAATAATACAGTAATACTACTAGTAATAATAATAACACCCCGCTGTCCGCCACCCGCCAACTTCCCAAGCCAAACAAACGTAAATATAAGCATTGTAGTTTCCCTCATGGTCGCAGCAGCAAAATAATCAATTAAAACAACAAAGTTATGCAGTTAACTCCCGCTCCCAAAACAACACAGAAAGTACAACATGGCGAGTCGACCCTACATTTAACACCAGAGCAAAATAAACAAATCTGCGTGTATGGGTCTGAAAATAAGAAAGCAAGTTTTGATAACAGGTTTGTTTACGTCCAAGTTTTGCACAAATGAAGGCTGACTTAAACTAGAAGTTTTGTAAACAGCAGAATAGTTTTTTTAAGTGTTATTTTTTGTTTTAAAAAAGTGTTTTCCTGTACATATTCAACGTTTCTTAACTGCTTAAAAAAATGCTGTTGAGCTTAAATTGCTTTGTGAAATAAGCAGATGGCATCGTTCAATGCGGGATAGTATTCAGCAAGCTTACAGTTGTGCCACAAACACTGAAGTTCAAATGACAGTACAATAAAAAATAAAAAATTTTTAAAAAAAAAAAATCGTGATTTTTCTTTTGTAATATGGAATATGTTTCGGTGATTTGACACTTTGTCACAATAATTTATTAAAGTATAAATTTCCTCAAAAGTAACCATGTATGTTTCATACTGATGAAGAACTACTTACTGTAGTTTAAAACATCAAATAATTTTTTATATTATTTACTCACTACTACTGATCTACTACTACTACTACTACTACTACTACTACTACTATAATAATATAATAATATAATAATAATAATAATAATAATAATAATAATAATAATAATAATAATATCAGCTTACGTATTTGTTTCTTTTTCTTTAATCTGTTGTTTTTCTGCAGTCTGTGTTCTTGTTCCCAAGTGTCCAGTCAATATTCAGATACAGGAATAATTCAGATTCGGGAATTATATAGAGCAGAGGTTCTCAAACTATGAGGGGCGGGGTCGAGGGAGCCAATGTGCGTCACACATACATTGCGTGGTTACTCAACAGTACAACACATTAATACATTGGTGTATTATTTTATATTTTTAAAAAATTGAAAATTATTTTAAAACGAGACGAACGACTTACCTGAGGCAGAGCAGAGATGACTTTACCTCAGGAAAAAATAACAGTTGGCAGAAGAGCTGGGGCTAAGCGCAGCAAATACTGACAAAATATGATAATTTATTTATTTTTGTTTCAATGAACACATATTCTTCTCGCATTTGTTTAAGTACAGCTATGCCCAAAAATTTCCCATCAATCTATATAATTAATCACTTTTGCTTGATAAAGTCGAATGAAACCTGTTGAATAATGTTGTTAACATATTGAATTACATACCGCTTTGTAGTTTTCCATAGACTTCACGCAAAACTCTCCAAACACTAAAAAAGTACTATACTATGGCTTCCGAAAGACTTTTGAGATTATATATATATATTTAGCTAAGAATTTTGTTTTGGTAAACTGGTGTCCCCGATTAAGGGAATCCCGCTGGGGTGCAAAAATAACAGTGTTAGGCACGTCATGTCGTTTAGAAGGCAGGCGTTTGTCTTACTAAATGATCCTAATCAAGTCATTAATGTTGCCTTAATTTTAACCTGGAAGGGATGAATTGTTAGTTTTTGTCAGTTGAAACGATGAGGTGTTTTTATTGTGGAGAACAGGGACACCAGAGGGAGGCAGGATCAGGGGGATGGGCGGGGGGGAAGTCGGGGGTGGGGGGGGGTGGGCGGGAGGAAGAGTCGGCTCCTGCACCGCAGCCGCAGAGCGAGCCGGTGCTGACCGAGGAGGGGGCGATCCAGAAGGAAACCGGAGCAGAACCACCAACACCACGGCCTCGCACAAAGAGACCCAGCCGCAGCCTGTCACTGACGGGTTCGGAGTGCTACTACTGAGAATGGTGAAGAATCATTCAAGGTAGTAGCGAAAAAGACACGAATCTGCAGAGCTGCCGGATGGCAGAGCGCAGCCAGTGCAGAGCTCCGAACCCGTGACAGGGAGACTGCGGGCTCCAGGGGGCGTCAGTCCCTCCCAAGGAGGAAGAGAGCACAGCGCAGGGTGAACCACGGTGCAACTCTCCCAGCTGAATCTCAGCCGCCTGAAAGTGCCGGCTGTAGCAGAGACCGAGGAGTCGGAGGGAGCTGCGGAGTCGGATTCTCGGGGGCGAGCGAGAGGACAGCGCGGAGAGATGGAGGGGGAGCTCTCTGACTCCTCGCTTATCTCAGACATCCCTGATAGCCAACCCGTCAGTAAGAAAAATTCACACGCTTGAGCAGGTAAATGATTTTATGACAGAAACAAAAGGGAAAAGGGGAGTAGAAATAGAGAGTTTTTTCCCTGATCTAAGGTTATTTCTCCACTCCGCTCACGTTATAACAAGGAAAGCCACAATAGAAGAATTTGATCAGCCAAAACGTTATAGAACCCGTGCAGATTAAAAAGACTGCGGGCTCCAGGCTGGGCGTCAGTCTTCTTTTATTACTTGTTTTAGTCTGGAGGTTTTTTTAGCTATGATGCAAAGGAGCGTTTTTATTTCTTTTAATCTAAACGGCTGCAGACAGTCTTTTAAGAGGGCGCAGCTAGTCGGGTTTTTAGAGCAGAAGCAGGAGGGGGTGTTTCTGCAGGAAACGCACTCGGATCAGGAGAATGAGGAGGCGTGGCGAGCGGAGTGTGACGGGCTGTGCGTGATGAGTCACGGCGCTAGTACTAGTGCAGGAGTAGCCGTGCTTTTTAAACCCAGCCTGGGGGCAGTTTTACTAGATATGGATGAAATCGAGAAAGGGAGGATTTTAAAAGTAAGAGCTAGGCTGGGCAGTACAGTGTATGTTTTTATTAATATTTATGCCCCCAATAGAGGGGGTGAACGAATTTTATTTTTTAAGAAATTAAAGCAAGCTCTTTTTAATATTAATAATAATGATGTGGTGGTACTAGGAGGAGATTTTAATTGTACTGTTAATTTTAATATTGATAGAAATAATGATGAACCACACCCTCAGTCCTCCAGAGAGTTGGCTGCATTGTTAGAGTCCAGTGACCTGGTTGACATATGGAGATGCCTGCACCCCAGTTCAAGACAATACACCTGGTCTCAGTATCACACAGACTGTGTATATAGAGCAAGACTAGACCGGTTTTATACTTCTAAAAACGATTTAAATAAATTTATCAAAGCAAGAATCATCCCCAGTAGTCTCTCTGACCACCACTGTCTATTAATTACAGTAATAATTCAATCAGAACCCCACAGAGCATCTTACTGGCATTTCAATGTAAAATTATTACAAGATGTAAAATTTAAGCAACAATTCAAACTTTTTTGGATAATTTGGAAAAAAGAAAAAGCACAATATAAAGATTTAAGACAGTGGTGGGACATTGGCAAAATACAAATTAAATGTTTTTGTCAACAATATACTATAAATGCAACCAGGTCACTGAACACAGCCGTGAGAGAACTGGAGTCCAAAATCCTCCTCCTAGAGGAAAGTTTAAATTCAGAATTTAAAGAACAGACCCTGGAGAACCTAAAAGAGCAGAAAATCGCGCTGGGGAGCTTGCTGAAGGAAAGAGTGAAGGGGGCGATTGTGCGTTCCAGATTCATGGAGTTGAGAGACATGGATGCCCCCACTAGTTTCTTCTTCAACCTGGAGAGGAAGAGAGCGGACAGTAGACAGCTGTGCTGTATCAGGACTCCTGGTGGGAAAGAACTGCACACCCGGGAGGAAATCAGCAGAGAGGCGGTGCGTTTTTACAAGGAACTTTATAATAAAGAACTGTGCAACATAGAGGACACTGAGCGGCTGCTCCAGGGGTTACCCAGCCTCAGTGAGAAGGAGCAGATTCAGCTGGACGCACCGCTGACCCACCAGGAGATGACCGCCGCTGTCAAGCAGCTCTCCAGCGGAAAGGTTCCCGGGATCGATGGACTGCCAGCAGAATTTTATAATAATTTCTGGGATATAATGGGGGAGGATTTGCTCCAGGTTCTGAGAGAGAGCCTCAGCCACAAGGAACTGCCTCTTAGCTGCCGTAGGGCAGTGGTTACACTGCTGCCCAAGAAGGGAGACCTTTGCCAGCTTAAAAATTGGAGACCTGTGTCAATTTTATGTTCTGATTTAAAGATTTTATCCAAAACAATCGCTAATAGATTAAAAAGTGTTATTGGAACTGTAATACATATGGATCAAACATATTGTATACCGGGTCGCTCTATTTTTGATAACTTATTTTTTATTAGAGATTTTTTAACTGTAAGTGATATTTGTGATTTTAATGTAGGAATGGTCTCCCTGGATCAAGAGAAGGCTTTCGACAGAGTCGACCACACCTACCTCTTTCATACACTGGAAGCCTTCGGGTTCGGTCCTGGTTTTATTTCTTATATTCGGCTTTTATATTCCAACATTTTTAGTATTTTAAAGATCAACAATGGGCTGAGTCAGCCCTTCCCAGTGTGCAGGGGTATAAGGCAGGGCTGTGCCCTGTCTGGTATGCTGTATTCACTGGTTATAGAGCCCCTGCTGCACCTGCTGAGGGTCAGGCTAGCTGGATGGACAGTGCCCTCCTCGCCCTCCACACCCTCCTCTGCCACAGTGAAGGTGTCTGCCTACGCAGACGATGTGACTGTGTTTGTGAGGGGGGATGCAGATGTCCAAGCGCTGCAGCAGACTCTAAATGAGTTCCAGAGAGCATCTTCTGCCAGAGTAAACTGGGCAAAATGTGACACCTTCCTGTCAGGCAGCTGGGATGAGGGCACCCCTCCTTTCCTGCCTGAGGGGCTGAAATGGAACAGAACAGGTATTAAAGTGTTGGGGGTGCACCTCGGAACAGAAAACTACATGAAAAAGAACTGGGAGGGTTTGTTGGACAGGGTGAGGGGGCGGCTGCAGAGGTGGAAGGGACTGCTGGCTCAACTGTCCTTCAAGGGCCGGGTGCTTGTTATTAATAATCTGGTGGCCTCTAGCTTGTGGCACAAGCTGGTATGCCTGGACCCACCCCAGGGCCTGGTGAAGGAGATCCAGAGAGTGTTGCTGGAGTTCTTTTGGAGCGGGAGACACAGTTTGAGGCCGGCAGTCCTCTACCTCCCTAGTGATGAGGGGGGGCAGGGGCTAGTCAGCATTTTCAGCAGGGTGGCAGCCTTCAGACTGCAGGCGGTTCAGAGACTCCTGTACACTGAGGAGGAGGCTCATTGGAAGAGGCTGGCCTGTTTCCTTCTCAATAGAGTTGGGGGGCTGGGGTTAGGAAAACACCTGTTTTTAATTGAGAACACCAGTTTTAGTAAAGCAGGACTTCCTCCTTTTTATCAAAGTATTTTAAAAGCCTGGCAGCTGGTGAGGGTGGAAAGGGATGTGGAGTCCTTGACAGGGCAGGACCTGTTTGAGGAGCCCCTATTTTTTAATCCACTCTTTCCAGTTAAGTTCCTCCAGTCGATGACGCTCTGTGCCAGTTTTTTAAAAGCAGGTGTAACCAGGATGGTCCACCTGTTAAACCTTGAGCTCTCCTGCTGGCTAACTGCCTCCCAGCTAACTGCACAGCTAGGCTGGCACTCAGAGAGGCTTGCAGAAAGACTGATGGGTGAGTTGAGGGGCTGCCTCTCCCCGCGGCTCAAGGCAGTCCTGAGGGAGGAGTTGTCCAGAGGCACAGAGCAGAGACAGCTTTCCTTATTTCCAGGGATGATTGTGTCACCAGCAGTAGGTGAGGAAGGTGAGGGGGGTGGAGAGAATGGAGGGACTTTGCTTAAATTGCAGAATGTGGAGGAAATTATCTTTCACCCAATGAATAGCAAACATATATACAAATTGTGTGTTAAAGCTTCAGAGTATAGTAGGCTAAGGGGTCTGGTAGACTCTTAAGTGGCGAGCTTACTTGGCTGTAGAGGAGGGGCACAGGCCGGTGTGGAGGGTGCTGTACAAGCCGCCTCTCGCCAAGAGAGTGGGGGACCTGCAGTGGAAGATTCTACACTGCATTGTGTCCACAGGCAGGTTTCTCCATAGAGTGGACCCCAGCATCAGTGAGCAGTGCGCTTTTTGCTCAGCAGAGGAAACACTCTTTCATGCCTACAGTGAGTGTGAGAGGCTGCGGCCACTTTTTGATTTACTGCAGGGAATCCTGAATAATTTAGGGGTTGTTTTTAGTAAGGAGCTTTTTATTTGGGGGGTTCTATATAGTTTTAAAATGAAAAACAGGTGTGTTCTTATTAATTTTTTAATTGGACAGGCAAAATTGGCTATTTTAAAGACAAGGAAAAATCAACTCTCTGGTTCTGGACTGACCAGTTTAGTGGTTCAGTTCAGGGTGCTCGTGGTCAGCCAGATCAGAGTAGAGTTTGAGTATTTTAAACTGGTCAGTAACCTGGAGGACTTTCAGGAGAGGTGGTGTGTGGGAGACGCCTTGAGTGCTGTGAGTGAGGAGGGGGAGCTCCAGTTTTTGTTCTAATTTTATTTAATTTTTGTTTTACAGTGTTTTATTTTGGCTTTAATCTGTTTTCAACAAAGGAAAAAAAAAACACTGTTTAATATTGATTTTTTAATGATCCTTTTATTTTGTTTAAAATCTGTTTTTAAGGAGAACACGATGTATTTTAGGATTTTTTAAATTTTGCTGAGGCAGTAGGAATCTTAACTGTTGTTGTGTTTTACCTTTATTTGAATTTTAATGGATTTTATTTGGAATATTT
>NC_054567.1:508652-527440 GCF_017654505.1 Polyodon spathula | reverse complement strand
TTACTTCTAAAATATCTGCTCCTAACCAAGATCTAAAAAGCACAGCGACCCCAACGCTGTTATTAGAGGCATGGCTCATCACACACTGCCCTCCCCATTTCGCCTCCCATTCAGCAGCATTCCCGTAATCTGTATGTGTTTCTTGTAAAAGAGAGAGAGCCTGTGATCTGGACAGATCGCCTCAGAGTTCCGCTCCAGCTCTATATCTCTTTTTTTTCCGTTGTTGTTTCCATTTCTTTCTTTTTTTTTTCCTTTTCCCCCTATTTACTACAGTGACCCCCATTATCAATGCTGTCCTCTTCATTTACCGGGGCTCCAGGCTCATTGTTCTCCCTTTCCTGCTGCGGCTCTTCTTCCTGTGCTCCCTGATCCCTTTCAGCCCCATCCTGCTAACCCTGTCTCACCTTCTCTCATCGGGCAATTTTTTCTCTGATGCCCCTGGACTCCGCACTTGAAGCAGCGCATGGTGTCAGTGCTTGCAAAGACCACACAGCTGCTTCCTTCTACTGTGAAAGTCCAGGCGACATTTATTTCAAAACCGGGGTTGTTTAATAAAATATACACTTGTCTTGCCACGAGCAGAAGTCCGTGAAGGCGCTCATGCTGGTGGTGCTGGTGTTTGCCGTCTGCTGGTTCCCCCTCAACTGCTTCTTGGTCCTCTCCTCCAGCAAGGTCATAAGTGTCAACAACACCCTCTACTCTGCCTTCCACTGGCTTGCCATGAGCAGCACCTGCTACAACCCTTTCATCTACTGCTGGCTCAACAACAAGTTCCGCACCGGGTTCAAGTCCCTGCTCCAGATCTGCGCCTGGGAGAGGGACCCTGGCCAGGTCGCCCTTCCCGTTGTGTCCCTGGAAGAAGGGAGAAGGATGGCATGGCCCGAGGCTGAAGGAAGGAGGATGTCTAACGTGGATCTGGGCAGACCTCACCCATCCACCTCCAGAATGATGTCCGAGGTCCACGGTTTGGGCATCGAAATGGTTATGATTAACAATGCATTCTAAGGGAGGGCGAATCTTGTGCGGGCGTTTCTCGTGTTCGTCGACTATGGAAATCTCCACTGCGCAACCCAGGACATTAAATATATAAAGTTCTGCTGTTGTGAATCAATGTATGCTGTAGTAAGTAAAGCCCTTATGGGAAAAATGCCACTAGAGATCCTCATTATAATCCCAGTGTATTACCCTAGCTGATATAGTAGGCACCTACTGTATACACAGCAATGGCCAAAAGATTTGCATCACCTAGAATTTTAGGACTGAGACACTGATATACTGGAATCTTAATATGAACATAATTTTAGGAACTTGATTGAACATCATGCAATCAAAGAAACTACAAAGTGATATCGCAAAAAAGTCTAGCAGAAGCCATTATAGTAGTTCAGTACTTCATGTTAGATTTTCAAATATCACATTTTTCAATTTGTGTCAGTTTTTCGTTAAATATACACAACACCAATTTTATTTACTTTATATAGCATCAGCCACAAACAAGCATCCCAGTGCGCCCAATAAACACAACAAATTGAATAAAAAAGAGCTTTTCAATGATAGATAATAAAAGGCCGACATTTTGGGTGTGCTAACCATGGGACAGTTAGTCCACGAAAGAGTGGAGGGGGTCGAACTACCTCAAAACCCCTTTCAACAACACATGCTAAATAACCATTCTGAAACTGAACGTTTTTAAATGCATACATGACTGTATTTACAACTCTATCAAAAATTCAGATTTTCAACAAAAAAAAAAAGATAATTTGATATCGTCTGTGGTAGTAACGGGTGTTGTTTGCAGGGTAGAGGTTATGATTTCTATTACATTTTCATGCAAAATGCAGTTTCCAAAGTTATACAGTAGGGGAGACCGGGGACAGTTGTAATCGTTTTTACATTTTGCTTCATTACTCAGAAACCATATGAGCTGGTTTTGCCATTTTTTTTATACAAACAACTTACATCTGACTGTTACAAATTCCCACTGTTTTTATGTTTGTAGAGCTAATATAAAGAGCACAATATTTCTTAAAATGAAAAGAGTTCGGTGTTACAATTGACCCCATGACCGGGGGCAGTTGTAACAGTGGTCGGGGTCAAATGTAACACTTTGTAAAGATTAACAAATAAATAACAACACCACGTTTTGATATAGATAATAGATATATCATATATATGCCAAGCATAATATAAATAGGCGGGGGGGTGTATGGCATATAGAGATATTATATAATATATAATGATATATATCTATATAAAACAAAAAAATTTTATTTTCAGGGGGAAAAACTCAAACAATGTCCAGCAATGTTTTGTAATTTGGAGGCTGTATATACACACGCAATTACTATCATTCTTATTTAAGACATCTCTTTACTGTTAAAATAGTTTCAAACCCACTTTCCGCTATTTAATAGGAATAAATGAAATGGGCCATGAACACAGAAGATAGGCTACTGCCAGTTTTCTCAACACTTATGTTGTCGATATTAACTATTTACAGCATTGTCATGCAATGCACAATTTATGATTCTGCTTATGGGGAACTGGAAGCTTGTTAACGAATCTGGAATGGGTATAAAAGATTCAGGATGACAGCTGCCTGAGAGACACGGCTGTTCTTGTGTTTAAAGGGTAGGACAAAATGTGACTACTGTTTGTGTTTGTTGTGTATAAACAGACTCATGTTCTTTAGTTTTAAAGGGAGGATTGGAGGAAGTACCTCAGCTGAAACAGAGTAACTGCCTTGTAGTCCAGCGTTCCAGACGTTTTTGCCGGCGTTGATGTTGCTGAGCTTCACTTGTATCGGTGCGCTAGGATTTCTGAAAAGGATGTTGTTTGATTATGTGGATTTGTGATGAAGTAGAAAACTAATGTGTGAACCTTGTCTGGGTAGAAAGATAAATGTTGTAAACATTACAGCTCTGCATAGTCTCTCTCTTTGTGTGCTTCATTGATTTATTGTATTTTACTTAGAAGAAAGGAGACACAGTCTTAAAATTGCCCTCCTTTCTTTGTGTATTACTGAAAGACCATGGTGTGTTCATGTTTTAACTGTATGGCTTGCTTGGCAATTTAATTATCATAAGACTACTAGTATTTTAAGATTAGTTTAAAATTACTGTTGTACCACTGTCTCTCTGATTGCTTTGTTTTGCTGCTGGTTTACTGAATACATCTTTATTCATTTTAAAAGTAGCTACTCTGTGATTCCACTATATTTTATGTACTATTTCAGGTGTTATGCTACTATCATGTATTGTGCACTTTCCACTTTATTTAATGTACATTTCATGTATTTTCTCTGTTTTTTACTGTATCATGTATTATGCATTTCTCTGTATTTGAAGTATTATGGATTTTCTTGTATTTACTGCATCTTGTAAAGCACTTTGTGATGGTGGTCCACTATGTAAGGCTCTATATAAAATAAAATTGCTTGACTGATTGATTGATGTGTGTTGTCCCTCCACTCCTTCCAGTGCCAAATACAAAGAACCTGAGCAGAGTTAACCTGTAAAAAGATTTAATGTGTGTTTTCATACCAGGATGCATGTAGGTAAGTATGTTAGTTTTTGTCCATCTAAAGCAGTATACCTACCCAATCAAACCTGTACTCAACAGCGGAGGTATCTATCAATCAATTTGCTTCTTCACTGCACCACTACCATGCATCTTCCATCTATACACATAAGAGAAACTACAACATAACACAAAAATAGACAATATTGTCGGGGCTTTTGTGTGTAAAACGGCTCTCTAAAACTTTTTAGTAATAATTTTGATGTTGCGGTGGGGTAGAAAGCTGAGCTAGGAGCTAACAGAGTAAGAACAATGAGAGGAAATCATCAAAAGGCAATTCTAAGAAGTGGAGTGCAGCAGGACTAAAGTGAAAATCCTAAAGGCCTCTTGAGAAAGCACTGCACAGCTGATGTGCCTTCAAAATAATAAGCAGCCTCTGCTCCAAATCTGACTGGCATTTGAGAGGGGTTTTAATAGTTCTAGTTTTAGGTAGTTCTATAACTTATCATTGCAACCATGTCATTTTTTAATTGAATTCTGATGTGCTTTTGCTTTCCGCCACGACTAAGCCTACTGAATAGCGTTATATTCAAGGTAATATTTACTAATTGTGATAGCACGGTATGCTTATTGAAAAGATCAAAGCGCTCTGCCAGAATGTCATTCAGTTCAAATCTACACCAATCCAAACAGAAGCTCACTTTGGTATCAGTTTTACTCTGTGTTGATCAATAACGTTGTCATCCTTTAACACAACTGAACACAACTGTGTTGATTAACAATAAAGCAAAGAATTCTTCACCAAATTGTGTTAAAGGTTTCATGGACCCAATAATACTTGGAACAACGATAGGTTTCAATAATCGACAAAGGAAATTGCTATTGGCAGCACTTTTGACAAAAAAAAAAAAAATCTAACTGTTTCCAATTGGAAAGATACAAATCCCTCCATCTGTGTCATTACAGAGAAGCTATAGATTAGATATAATTTGTTAAAGTGATATAGTGCCACCAAAGAAAACATAAGAAATATAGTGAAATATGTAACAAGCAATGCGTCACTTTAACAAAAAAGAAATGCTTTGAACACATGAAACTATTCTTCAAGACCAAATGCCCATCATGTACTTGATGTAAAAAATACATGGTTAGCTTTAAAAAATAGACATGGCTGTCGTCTCTTGTATTAATGGGCTGTCCACCACAATATGAAATTACTAATAGTCCCTTTCAGACACCCAGAGGGTACATAAGGGTTAATTGTTCACGCATGTGTACTATACGCGTAGATGGGATATTGTATTGATTTTTAACTTCAAACCAGCTTTACCACAGTCAGGGGGTAAGTGTTTTCATGTCCAATGGCTATATTCACTCATCCTACACAAAGGGTGTGTGCGTGACGTGCTGTATTCGCTCCTCACAGATGTCTGGATACAGCTATGGCTAAAAGTTTTGCATCAGCTAGAATTTTAGGATTCTTTTTTTTAAGATAATAAAAAAAAATAATAAACGATATGAACATAATTTATATATTTTATTTAACATCATGTAATCAAAGAAACTACAAAATGATACTGCCATAGTCTAGGAAGACACAATATACTGAGCATCAAAAGAAACGTATCACTGATATTTGAGCATCAAAAGAAACTTATTACTTACAGTTGGATAAAATTCACTAGCTGTGATCGAAAAATGTCAAACTCTGTTTCAGAGCAGGTGCAGTGACTTTCTGTGCTGATTAACAATTGATATTATTCAGCAGGTTTCATTCGACTTTATGAAGCAAAATGTGTTAATTGTATTTTGTTACACAAAACTTTGCAAAAAAACATTTCTTGATGGGACTCAGCACAGCAAGCAGTGAAAAAGTGTTAACCTCAGAGGGGGTTTGCTAATGCATTCTCCTGGCCTCTCATCACGACTTGAATGTCTAAAGTCTTGAATTACACCCTGCCTTTGTTAATCAGTACTGGAGCAGGTAGCATGGTCAGTAATGGCAGGCGTCATTTAGACAGCTGGTTTAAAGATCCATTCAGACAACTTTGTGTCTTGAACCCTTTCCAATTAACATTAATTGCACAAAATGAGTGCTTGTTAGGACCCCTGTCTTACAACTACATGGCAAATCTTCTCAATAATGAGCAGAAATTACTGAAGTGGCTCACCCTTTTGATCCTTTTAAGCGTGTCCATTTTGTTATCTGCTGTGAAATTGATTTTCTCCCTCTGGTTTTTCTATTTAAAAAAAAAAAAGGTGGTGATCAGCAAGACTGTAATCCATGTGCAATCTGACATTTGAACATACAAGTGCCTATTATTTCTACATCACTGATTACTGACACTGAGGTTTTCATGCAGGTAAATAAAGGTTATAATAAAATGTGCACACTGTTGTACAGTCTATTCTTTATACAATGTTTTTGGAGTTAGCTGATAAACAGAAAAACCTGAATGTTAAAAAAACGACATTGAAAAGCTGCACTGTTTCGCCATGTCCAGGTAGCATGGTGGAGTTCATCTTATAGTGAGTGGGCAGACTGATGACATTATTTATTCAGTCTGAAGCTACTTGAAGAAGTCACACTAAGGTTCTGCTGTTTATACTGATGACACATTGTACAATGATTACTCCTCTAATTTGAGGCACCAAGAAAACAAACCATGTATATATTATTATTATTATTATTATTATTATTATTATTATTATTATTATATTATTATTATTATTATTATTATTATTATTTGGCAGATGCTTTTATCCATGGTGACTTACAGGTGTTATAGGGCAGTACATGATTACAATGCAAGATTCATATTTAAATACAGTATAGTTACCAGTAAGTGCAAATAATACCACATGAAATAGGATGCTACAAGTTAGGATTGCAACAAGTTATATCTACAAATAGACTAGTAATGCAATAGTGCAAGGATAGTGCATTAGCTGAGGATCCAGTATATAATGTGGTGCTGAGCTCAGGCAAGTCCAGTGAATATTAGGAGGAGTGGATCCAGAGATCTACAAGTGCAGTCTAAACAGGGGGGTCTTGAGTTAGCGGCAGAAGGCAGTGAGAGGAGGAACGGTTCTAAAGTTCTCTGGTATATGTCATGCCATTGTTTTATCCATAGTGTCTAGGTGCAGGATTTGAAAAACAGAAAACAGCACCATATATCCAAGGAGGGTTCCTCTTGGGAATCATTTTGTATTTATCCTTCTTTTATCCAACTTCCATATTCCCCTCGGAATTCAGTCGCCTCTATTTTATATTTATACATGTTAAACAACTCTAAACAGTCAACACTTTCAAACTGCTTTCTTTTTGCATGTCAAGTCTTGTGTGTCACAGGGAGCTTTCGTTTTCTGCACATGCAACCCATGATTAAGTAGCATTGGCCTGACACAGTATAATGGGGCATTTTTGCTGCATCTACAGTAGTTGTTCATTAATACTGCATCAACTTAAAAGACAGTTCCTACATTTGTTTTATTTTTGTATTTACTTCTCTTCATCCTAAATACTCTGGAGCCATGGCCAAAAGTCTCTTTGTGTGTAAGTTTGGACAGGTATTTGGGTCCCCTGAAGCATGATACATTTATACAGTTCTGGCCAAAAGTTTTGCATCACCCTATAGAATGAACTCATTTTGCTTCATAGAGTTGAATTAAACCTGCTGAATAATGTTACACTAACATGCTGAATTAAATACCGCTTTGTAGTTTTCTATATACTTAACAAAAAACTGACAAAAGTTGAGAAATGTGACATATCAAAATCTAACAGGAAATAGGCTACTACTGCTCGTAATGTGACGAGACAATACGTCATGCTGGTGATTTAGTATGAGATTTATAATGTGGTGTTATGGTACACTATAGCCTTTTGAAAAAGGATTATTCACATAAAGGCATGAATATTTATACTTCAAAATAATAACATGTTAAGTATTTGCACAGGCATGGTCTCAGCAGTGCTAATTGTCTAATCACTTTGGGCTTATGAAATAACTCCCTCTCAGAGGATGCGAATACAGTAGGAATGGTTTACTGTTTAAACCACTGAATCCAGACCTATTAATAACTATGAAGAAAGGGTCATAACAAAGATGTCCTTGAACTGTTCTAGCTAATTTAATGAGATCTTTCTACTGCTGCTGTTTTGTGGATTTTCCTTTATTAAAGATAATTGTGGCATAATGACTGAATACAAAAAAAATACAAAAACTGCATTGTGTTCTGTAACAAATCAATACCAAAACAAACCAGCTGGTAACCCTTATACAAATTTACCACAGTATTTTTACAGTTCTGTCATGCTTTTCCTCTGGATGAGACGCAAAATCGAGGTCCTATTGTAAGTGACTCAGCAGCACATTCTTGAAATTTATTTATAAAAGATCCTAGCAGTTTCTTCATACTAAAGTCCATCACAAGTTGCTTCTGGTTATTCCCCACCGCCCCCCGGTGACTTTTTGTAGCTACATTAAAAAACAGCGCACAATAACTTCAATATATTTCTCTATCTTTCACATGTTTTAAAATATTTTGTGAAATATTTAAAAAAAATATATATTTTTTTTTAATATTTTATCTTTAAAAGATTAATGGTAAAACTTAACACAAATTCATAAATGCTTAAAATGTTTTGAAAACATTTGTGATTGAAATACAGTTCATGTTGAGTCTACCACTCTAATTACACTATGTAACACAATTTTTGTTCCTGGGTAGTAAGTGTTATTTCCTAATTGCTTATGCCTCAAAAGCATAGAAAATGGCTATTATTCCCCACAAACTTTGCTTTTGTGACCAGGACAGTGATATTTTGAAATGTACCTATTTCCAATGAGAAAACGGGCGAATTTGTGTCTTTTCGTTCACATAAAGTCAGAAAAAAACAACATACGAATCCAAATTAACATGTATTTATACTAAAGTAATACAAAAATGACTACAAAAGATTTAGAAGTGAGTAGTTTTTCGAGATTTACGATTATACTGTAAATCACTTTCACAAATCAGCCCCCAAATGTAGTCTCCCATCATGTTCTCGTTATACTGTCCTTGGTAGCGGCGTTCAAAGTCCAGTATATCCTGGTGGAAGCACTCGCCTTGCTCCTCCAAGTACGCTCCCATGTTCTCCTTGAATTTATCAAGATGAGCATCAAGGATATGGACATTGGAGGAAATCCTACAGCCCATTGTGCCGTAGTTCTTCACCAGAGTCTCAACCAGGTCCACATAGTTTTCGGCCTTGTGATTGCCCAGGAAGCCCCGAACCACTGCGACAAAGCTGTTCCAAGCCGCTTTCTCCTTACTAGTGAGCTTCTTGGGGAATTCATTGCACTCCAGGATCTTTTTTTATCTGTGGTCCGACGAAGACACCGGCTTTGACCTTTGCCTCAGACAGCTTAGGGAAGAAGTCTTGAAGGTACTTGAAGGCTGCCGACTCCTTATCTAGAGCTCTGACAAATTGTTTCATAAGGCCCAATTTGATGTGCAGTGGTGGCATCAGCACCTTCCGGGGGTCCACCAGTGGCTCCCACTTGACGTTGTTCCTCCCCACAGAGAACTCGGTCCGCTGTGGCCAGTCCCACCTGTGGTAGTGCGCCTTGGTGTCCCTGCTGCCCCAAAGGCAAAGGTAGCAGGGAAACTTGGTAAAACCGCCTTGGAGACCCATCAGGAATGCCACCATTGCAGCCTCTTGATGCCATCTCAGAAAAATGCAGATATGTATCCACTTAGGCAGCTGGAACTAAACTGAACTGGTGGGCTTAAGGCCCCTGTATTTATACTACTATTTATATTACTGGAAAGTTCTAGAAGTTACTCCAAGTTTACTCAGCATTGAATCTATCTGGAATGTTCTGGAAAATAGGTAAATTTCAAAATATCACTGTCCTGGTCACAAAAGCAAAGTTTGTGGGGAATAATAGCCATTTTCTATACTTTTGAGGCATAAGCAATTAGGAAATAACACTTACTACCCAGGAACAAAAATAAATAAATAAATAAATTGTTACACAGTGTCATTAAATGCTTAAAATGCCAAAATATTTAAAGAACATTTGTAATTTAAATAAAGTGCTCTATTTTTCATCCTAGTGTATTTTGTTCTTTTCAATTTTTACAAAGTTCACCTTATTTTTTATCAATGTATTTTCTTTGAACATTTTTCACGATGTTTGTGATTTCTGAACTTTACCTTTACACTTCTTTCATTTAAAATGTCCATTATTTTCTGTGCATAAAATGCGGTTTCCCTTAAGGGGGGGCGTCTTCACCCATGTTACCCTTTTCCTACATACGCAGCCATCTGAGCCAATCTGGTATCTAAATGGCTTAATTACATTATCATCAGGAGATCTGATAAAGTGGGCTGTCGCCTTAAATACTCTGTAAAGGGCAAAAACATTATAATTCTCAGATGAACAAGGCCTGAATTTAAACTGAAGACTAATTGATAGAACTCATTTGAAAGCTCTCTCATTCCTTCTGTCAATTTGGATTAAATAGTAATGTGGTTATCTAACCTAAAAGCACAGAAAACTACAAGAAAAAAGGAAAACCTGACATTCAGAAATCTAAAATGATATTATAGCTTCCAGTAGGCTTTTTTTGCGATATCATTTTGTAGCTTCACCATGTTAAATACAATATTTAAATTATGTTGTTTTTTTTTTTTTTTTTTTTTTTAAATGCTATAGCAATCCTAAAATTCTAAATTGTGCATAGCTGTACAGGTGAACTCAATCTGTTAACGTAACATTATTCAGCAGGTTTAATTCGACTTTATGAAGCAAAATGAGTTAATTCTATCGGGAGATGCAACATGTTTGGCCGGAGCTGTATGCTTTACCATGCTTTATTACACTTGTACACATGTTGTTCTTTTACTCCAGGAAGTGGGAGTGGAAATCTGCAGTCCTCTGTTTGTCGGATCAGCTGTCTTAAAACCTTTCCTTGAACGGGGAGATACAGTAATACAGTATTCCAATTACACACTACAAAAACAGCATAGCAAATTGAACAAAAAACATCAAGGCCAGACCATTAACAGTTACTTTTGTCAGTGCCCTTTACACTGAATGATATATATATATATGATAGATGTATACTTCTAAACACGCTCCCCACTTGTCCATTCATTCAGTCTCCATTCATTGAACCTCATTTGTTCTTGCATTGTTCTGGACACCACCGCCCTGGGAGAGCTGTATTCATCCTGCATCTATGAAGACTATATAAAAATAACAAGGGGTGTAGAAGTGCTCCAGCGAAAAATGGGTGTTGGTAGGAGAATAATCCCATACATTTTACATGATGTGATAGATATACTGTACATATATATATATATATATATATATATATATATATATATATATATATATATATATAGAGAGAGAGAGAGAGAGAGAGAGAGAGAGAGAGAGAGAGAGAGAGAGAGAGAGAGAGAGCATTCATTATAAAGGTCTCATGTGTGCGGTTTTGAAGAACAATTATTTTTTTTTTTTTAATTATCATTATTATCAATGATAAGTATACATTGAGAAAATAACTTGCCAGGCAAGGACAATTGCATCTTGTATCTTGTATTAGCAGCTGCTTTTACAAAGCAAAGCATTAGCATACTGTGTGCACTTTTTCTAATGAAGGCTTTTAGCTCCTCTTGTTGATAATTGTAAGTACACTTGAGTAATTCTGAGCTACAGAAAAAAAGATATATGCATCCAAAAATGAGCCTGACTATAATAAGCTATAATTACGTTAACTGAAGGAAAAAAAAATAAACGCTATTTGCGGTAATGATTGTTGCTGACCATTGTCACTGTAATGGCAAGTGTTTTCTCCCCTGTTTATACTATATGCAACACTGTCATACAATGTACTTGTTTTTAAAAATAGTTCTGCTGAATGTGGAATAGAGCAACGGGTATGGAAATAAGACTTGTGTTCACACATTTCAGGTTTAGCTACGAGCTTGATCAGCCACAGGTATGGATAACAGGCTCAGGTATGTCTTTTTAAACTTTTTTCCACTGTGCTGTAATAATAAAGCACGCAGGACTCAGTTTGCTCTTAACTGGGACACATGAAACTTAAATGGAAGTTTAACATTTCTATGGTGATTTCCACTCCAAGAAGAAGCAGAAATGTGAGCTGCATGTGCAGTAAAATGAGCTCTTGTGAGCTGTGTTGCAGAGGTGCTCAGAAGATTACAATGGCTCACTGCTGTTTAAGCAGTGCAAACACTGCAAGTCTCCTTCACTCTACAGTAGTTTGAGATTATCATTCTGGACTCAGAAACACTCAAGCACCCTTCTTCAGAAAAACACAAAAGTTTTGTCGTCCCAGACAGAAGCACTTGCATGTTTATATTAATATACTTAAAGGTTACTAACCGAACATAAAAAAGCTCTTAAATATACTGCTGAGTACTTCTTTATTTAAGCTCTTCTTTAAGCTGGAAGAAAACAAATGTCCAGTTATGCTGTGCCAAAAAATATTGGGTGCGACAATTAGAGAAAATCTGGAAGCATTTTATAGCAGGGTCCAATAATAAACAATGTATTAACCCTAGATGATGAACACATAGTATATGAAACTATGAACAAACAGGTTATACAGTACTGTGCAAAAGTTTTAGGCAGGTGTGAAAAAATGCTGTAAAGTATGAATGCTTTCAAAAATTGACATGTTAATAGATTACATTTATCAATTAACAAAATGCAAAGTGACTTAACAGAAGAAAAATCTACATCAAATCAATATTTGGTGTGACCACCCTTTGCCTTCAAAACAGCATCAATTCTTCTAGGTACACTTGCACACAGTTTTTGAAGGAACTCAGCAGGTAGGTTGGCTCAAACATCTTGGAGAACTAACCACAGTTTGTGGATTTAGGTAGCCTCAGTTGCTTCTCTCTCTTCATGTAATCCCAGATAGACTCGATGATGTTCAGGGCTCTGTGGGAGCCATACCGTCACTTCCAGGACTCCTTGTTCTTCTTTACGCTGAAGATAGTTCTTAATGACTTTCGCTGTATGTTTGGGGTCATTGTCATGCTGCAGAATAAATTTGGGGCCTGTCAGATGCCTCCTTGATGGTATTGCATGATGGATAAGTATCTGCCTGTACTTCTCAGCATTGAGGAGACCATTAATTCTGTCCAAATCCCAACTCCATTTGCAGAAATGCAGCCCCACACTTGCAAGGAACCTCCACCATGCTTCACTGTTGTCTGCAGACACTCATTCGTGTACCGCTCTCCAGCCCTTCAGAGAACAAACTGCCTTCTACTACAGCCAAATATTTCAAATTTTGACTCATCAGTCCAGAGCACCTGGACTGCACCCCAGTTCCTGTGTTTTTGTGCATAGTTGAGTCGCTTGGCCTTGTTTCCACGTTGGAGGTATGGCTTTTTGGCCGCAAGTCTTCCATGAAGGCCACTTCTGACCAGACTTCTCCGGACAGTAGATGGGTGTACCAGGGTCCCACTGTTTTCTGCCAATTCTGAGTTGATGGCATTGCTGGACATCTTCCGATTGTGAAGGAAAGTAAGCATGATGTGTCTTTCATCTGCTGCAGTAAGTTTCCTTGGCCAACCACTGCGTCTACGGTCCTCAACGTTGCCCGTTTCTTTGTGCTTCTTCAAAAGAGCTTGGACAGCACATCTGGAAACCCCTGTCTGCCTTGAAATTTCTGCCTGGGAGAGACCTTGCTGATGCAGTATAACTACCTTGTGTCTTGTTGCTGTGCTCAGTCTTGCCATGGTGTATGACTTTTGACAGTAAACTGTCTTCAGCAACCTCACCTTGTTAGCTGAGTTGGGCTGTTCCTCACCCAGTTTTATTCCTCCTACACAGCTGTTTCTGATCCAGTTAATGATTGTGTTTCCACCTAGATATTGAATTGATGATCATTAGCACCTGTTTGGTATAATTGTTTAATCATACACCTGACTATATGCCTACAAAATCCCTGACTTTGTGCAAGTGGAATTGATGCTGTTTTGAAGGCAAAGGGTGGTCACTCCAAATATGGATTTGATTTAGATTTCTTCTTCTGTTCACTCACTTTGCATTTAGTTAACTGATAAATGTAATCTATTAACATGTCAATTTTTGAAAGCATTCTTACTTTACAGCATTTTTTCACACCTGCCTAAAACTTTTGCACAGTATTGTACATATTTATGAAGCACCTTATTCTGCCATTATTAATGCTTTATAAGGTCCACTAATAAACTCTTTATCAACCATTTATTAATGAGCAATAGATGCTACATAAATATGAAAGAGCAAGCTGTAAATCTCTAGAACGGCATTTATAAACAAGGTTATTAAGGAGAAATCAGTGTAGGGAGCTGCGATTAGTCAAGCACATTATAAATATCATTATTAATTATTAAAGCAATAGAAAAATGTGACGTTTCGAAATCTAACGTGAAATACAACTGTACTACTATTATGGCTTCCGGTAGAGTTTTGCAGTATAATTTTGTAGTTGCTTTCATTACATAATGTTAAATAAAACATCTAAATTATGTTGGTGTAGTTTATTTTTTATTTATTTATTTTTTTAATTATTTCTCAATCCTAAAATTCTAGGTACAGTACATAGAAAACGTTTGGCCACAGCTGGTATGTAGCTCATGGAAGTGCATGACACATTAATATGGGTTATGTTTTTGTTTTTTCAATCAAAACTGAAGTGCTGGCCCCTATTTGCTTATTTCTCTTTGTAAATTATCTCTCAGCTGTACTGTGTGGTGACTTAGAAGGAACAAGAAAAAAAAAGTGTCTGGGCTTTCATCTTGTTAGCATCACATGGCATTAGAAAGAGTGGAAAGCTTTCTAAAGCTGCAAAACAAATCTGTTAAGTCTTTCCATTATGATAAGAACCTCATGACCTCATCAGGTTTTTTTTTTTTTTTTTTTGCTGCACTTGTCTCAGATTGGCAGGACTTAAGAACGGCAGTGAACAGTCCTGTTTACCCAGATATGAATACCTTTCCAGGTCTAATGCTACCAGATAACAGTCTAATATAAAATAATAAACAAATGCCAATGGTTTTATTTTTACCCGCTCACAACAGCAATAGTACACCAAAAGACCCTTGATTACTACATTTCTCTGTATTGCTGAATAGATCATTTGCCCATCAACAGGCAAAAGACATTACCCATTTAGTACCACTGTAGCATGACTGGGAGGAATATTTCTTCTGCACTTGTACCCCAGAAAATGAATTTCCACAATTATTAATTACTCATTTTATCCAAAGCGACTTACAGAGACTAGGGGGTGAACTATGCATCATCATCAACTGCTGCTGCTGCTGCAGCGTCACTTACAATAGGGCCTCGCTTGTTTTACATCTCATCCAAAGGACGAAGCACAAGGAAGTTAAGTGACTTGTCACACACAGCAAGCCAGCAGCTGAACAGGGATTTGAACCCGGAACCTCCTGTTATCAAACCCCTTTCTTTAACCACTGGACCAGCAATTGTGACTGGCTAGACAGGTACCACATTCAATGCTATGCCAGTCACCATTGGAGAAAAATATTGTTTTAAAACGCAGAACAGATATCCAGCCCAGTCACCAGGGGTATCAGTACAATCTTCGCATATTGTTACATAATTTGAAATGTCTCATCACCACTGCAACCAGGATGCAAGGTCAATGGGCAAGGACTTCAAATCTACCTTCCTCCTACCAATGCCCGTAGTGTACAGCTCTGGCTAAAAATTTGCACCCCCCTATAGAATTAACTACTTTTGCTTCATAAATTCTAATGAAACCAGCTGAATAATGTTACGTTAACATATTGAATTACATACCGCTTTGTAGTTTTCCATATATAGTTTATTTGTTTAATTATATCTCAATCCAAAAATTCTAGGTGATGTAAAACTTTGGCCATAGCTTTACATTGACCCATCAGCTCTGAAATACAAAACAGTCAGACTCTATCAATTATGCCAGTATCTGATCCAACAAGCACAATGCCGACTGGCCAGAAAACGAGTGTATAAATATATAGTCATAATAACACTTATTAAACTGACACTTCCAAACAATGCTGACATAAACGTGCAGTAAAAAACTGCAGAGGATCAAACTAACAGGGGCAGTGCTGTTAGTCACGGATATGAGGAAGTACAAAAGACAAGAGAAGATAAGGAGCTGGCTCTCAATAGAATGAATGCAAATACAGTAATCCACTGCGTATCCGTCTGCGCTGGGACCAGGGTAAGGGTGGATATGTAAAAAGTCGGATGAATGAATCCAGTTTCAAATCCCATTATACACAGCTGGAACAAATATGAAGCAAAATTAGTTCATTGTATGGGGTCATGCAAAGATTTTGGGCATAACTGCGCTTGTAGCAGTGGGAGGTTAGACACGTTCAAGCATTACTATAACATGGGATGCAAAACAGAATATACTTTTTATAGTAAACAGTGACCCTGCATTAGCAACAGCACTGCTCCATAACCGAGTCTAGCCACAGTTCATCTGGGGCAGAGCTGACAGCAAGGTTTTGTATCAATGTACCCCGAACCCAAGCTGACTGTGACAGGTTTACAGACTCTTGCTCTCTTGATCTGGGACCAGATTTCCTGTTATCTGTTCGTGTTACACATTTCTTCAGATAAGGCTCAGGATATCGTCCTATGGAGGTTAGGGACCAAGTCTTCTTGCTTTTGAATAAGAAGGTTTTCTCAGTGAATTACAGTATTACGTTATTGAAAACGTGGTTGTATTTCAAATACATAATTATCAAACTGTATATATACCCTCATTCATCTACTCCCCTTATTGTCCGTTTTCTCGGTCCCCCTCCTTCCCTGCCTCCTCCTTGCAGCGTGCCACATGTCCTGCCCGCTAGCGTTAGTTTTTCATCTAATTCATATATTTCATTCATCATAGTTTTGTCAGCATAGGTGCAGCTAACGAGCTCCCATGGACAAGGCCATGGGTCAAATTCAAATAACAACGCAATCGATTACGCGCATGTTGATCTGCCCAATCAATAAATCATTCATTCCATTGGTGGTTGCCTCCTTTCTGAAATAATGTTCCCATTTCAAGGCTTGTGTGAAAAGCCAAGACGGGTTTATATTTTTGCTTTGAAATAATACAGTGTTCTCAACGCATTGATTATTGTCGACCATTGGCTGTTTGAAATTTGACTGGGGAATTGGTTGCTGTCTGTACCTTTAGACTCGAGTGCTGTTAAGTAACATACAAAAATATTTATTTTTCCTAATGACTGCTAACGCCAGTGTGAATGATTGTTCATTTGAACCAAATGCTAACTCTTATTCCTGTTCCCATGCAGTGTGTTACTGTAAGTGTTCACTGTATTAAACTGGGAAGGCCCTGTCCTTTACTGTGCCACAGCACTTGGAAAACTGTAACAGCACCAGCTCTGATTCCACCTCATATAAAAATAAGCAATCTAGGATGCTGACATAATACCTACACAAAGGCTGTGCAATTACACAGAAACTGTGCAAACAGTTTTATAAGCAGCAAAGGGCGGCTTGCCACAGCTTATTCAGTCACAGAAGAAGAAAAAGACGTCAGACGTTTTTCTTATTTCTCTTCCATTTGATTTTTAAGGGTTGAAGCTAAAAGGGTCTCTAAGTATGTGTACTGGAAAGTGTTCCCGGCTCATTGGGTTGGTGTTGATCTCTGCAGCCTTTGCTTGTATTATAGCAAACCTGCTTCTGCTGTTTCCAGATGCAAAGTTGGGTGAAAGTGACTAGATCACTCTGCAAGCATGGCTAAAGGGAGGACTAGTTGGTGGCGGCTTGTTCGTGAGTATTGTTTCATTTTTAATTTCCAGGTTTTCCTTACAGCTTGGCAAAAAGTTTTACATCACCTAGAAATTTAGGATTGAACATAACGTAGATCTTTTATTTAACATCATGCAATCAAGGAAACTACAAAATGGCAATGCAAAAAAAGTCGACCGGAAGCCATAACAGTAGTAGTAGTATTTCATGTTAGATTTCAAAATGTCAATTTTTTAAAAATGTTTGCAGTTTTTCGTTAAGTATATGGAAAACTACAAAGCGGTATGTAATTCAATATGTTAACGTAACATTATTCAGCAGGTTTCAAAATGTGTTCACTCTATACGGTAATGCAAAACATTTGGCCACAGATGGGTCATGCTTCAGGGGACCCATATATCTGTCCAAACTAACACACAAAGAGATCTTTATTAAGGAAATTACTTTCAATCAAAAATCCAATTCTGGATTAAATATATACGCTGAACGCTGAAGAAAGGAAATGTTTACGTTGAAGACTGAATTCATATACAGAGGGCTTTCATTTTAATATGCGTCACACCATAAAATGTAGATTTCGCACTTAAGTTACCGATTTAAACACACTTTTCAAAATGTTTGTCTGTTTGTCTTCCTTCTCTAAACTTGATTTAAAAGTCATTCAATTTGCCAGAGAAAATGTTAAGTCTAGGATTTTGTATTTCATTGGAGAGACGATAGCACACATTTATGTAAGAAGAAAAAACAGCTCCCATGCATTTAGATCCTGTTAAGATTCCAAAGGCAGGTCCCCCTGAAAAAGGCTATTTAATCACACAGAAAAGAATCTGCCAAAAGGTTACTGAATAATTAAGAATCGTTATTCAGTTCTTGGACTGTATTATTAACCCAGTCCAAAAGTCTACACACTCTACAAATCACTAATAACATTGATATTTCAATGGAGATAGTGCAACTATTAAATATACAGCCAGTCAATAAACTATAGGCATGTAAAACTATTTCTAGAACAATATATGACATTCACACTGTATTAAAAAGATGAGTCTCCCTCACAATGACTGTCACTGGGATTCCAAACCCTTTAGTAACGCAATAGCAGGATACGGTTGTCTGGATAAACGAACATCACAAAGGGTCCCCTTCACAGCACAGCACCTTTCATATATAAAATGTATCTTCTAGTTAGGGTTATATAGGTACTAATCAAGCTCACTGAACACACTAATTTTACTAAAATACTCATTTTAAATGCAACTACATCCTAAAAAAAAAGCAAATTACACAGACTAGGGAGGGTGAACTATGCATCAAAACAGCTGCTGCTGCTGCTGCAGAGTCAGTCCCAATAGGACCCCGGTTTTATATCACATCTCAAAGATGAGCTCAAGCAGCTACCAGGATAGGGTACTTATGTTCTTATGCCTAGAAGCAATTATCATTGCAAGGAGACCC